>NC_135149.1:3505000-3746564 GCF_050948215.1 Halictus rubicundus | reverse complement strand
ACGGCTTTCCCCTTGGCAAAGTTTGTCCACCACTACACTTTTACAGTATTTGTAACTAATTTCCCAAAAAGTGTCCACTTAGCACAAATCTGTTTTTATCCACTGGTTTCTACCTATTTTCGGAAATAAATAATAAAAACCGGGTTAATTTCCACTCACTTCCGCGGGTTTATGAAACTAGAATTTTCGGAAAAATGTAAAAGAAAAACCGATTCTTCGCGGCTCCAGTTTTCGGTTCCTCACCTTTTTCATCAATAAAACCGTATTAGTTTTTGCTTCAATTTATTTACTTTATGTACTAAATTTGTTATTCAATTTAATTTCCTCTTTTAATTCAGAAAAAAGCGTGGAACCGATCTGAAGTACGGGTTTCCCGACTGTCTCCTGCGAGGACTCGAATCGTACTGATTTAAATTTTACCGAACGCCGGTGTCCTGACCTTTCCTCTTTTGTTATACCCCTTGTGTCGTCGCGTCCCGCCGCTGTTGACCTAACCGTTAACCGTTGCCGTTACTTATCTGTGTTTTGTTTTTTCGCTTTGATCGCCCGCTCGGCTTGGGGTAACCCTGAGGCACGCTCTGTGTCCTTGTTTTTCCTTGTTAACATTTACAGCCTTTTCGACCGTTAACTGATCCAACTCTATTTGCATGTCCTTTAATTTCTTATACCGTCAAGGCCGCCTTATTATTCTTTATCTTTACCTTGATATACCGGTTGGGGCCTACGTGTACACTTTTTCTATTTTGTATACGACCTCCACTGATTTCGAGACTTCGGGAATTTCTCTTCGTTTTTATCGTATAATGTATTCAGAAGTAGGAAAGAAATTGAAATATGCTATCAAGTCGATTCGTCTTCTCCTTACTTTGCTAATTCATTATTTGCTCTCTGTTTCTTTTACCTTTTATCTTATTTCTTTTATACTATAAGTGATTCATTTAACTGTACTAGCTTTTCTTTACTTTAATTTACTTTGTACTATCTTTTATCATGTTAATTTGCTAATTCGGTTTTCAAATCCTCGAAATCTCGTTTGATTACCCGAAATCTCATTTGATTGTGTAAGTCCTATGAAAAAGTGTCACGTTTACAGTTTGGCTCTCCATTATTTCCTAATTTATTACAATAATTATTGTTATTCCCTAGGTATACAGTATTTTCCTGTTATTTCATCTTTTCGCTTATATGTGTTTATGCTCGCTTTCGTTTTTTCTTTTTCGGCGCATTTCCGCAGATCAAATAGTTTTCCTCCTTTGTTCCGTTCCTACACTTATTTAATTGATTAATTAATTAATTAATTAATTGCCCCTTAGGTATTTTTACTCCGCTGCCATGCACCCACCTGCTCAGGAAGCCTACTTTCTTGTTTGCTTAATACATCTTGTTTGTTTGGTTTATTAATTCATTAATTGTTTTATTTACGTATATTGTTGTTATGTCTGGAAATTCTCTATTACAAGAATAATTCTGACCTGTTAACTGATTGGCTTGAGTTTGTACTAATTAGTTTGAGTTTGGGTTACGAAAGTTCCCCCCACCCCACCACCCACCACCCTCCCACCCCCCATCTACCCTACCCCTACCCTCCCCCCAGACCCTACCCTCCACCTACCCTACCCCTAACCCTACCCCTCACCCACACCCTCCAACCCCCATCTCACCCTCACCCTACCACCCCTCACCCTCCCCCTACCCTCCCACCCTCCCTCCCCCTCCCCTAACCCCTACCCCTCACCCCACACCCTAACCCCTCACCCGACCCCACCCCCAAACCCTACCCCACCCCTCACCCACCTACCCGACCCCTCACCCTAACCCTACCCTACTCCCTCACCTAACCCTCACCCTCACCCCTCACCCCTAGCCCCCTACCCCTCACCCTACACCCCTACCCCACAACCCTACCCCCTACCCTAACCCTAACCCTAACCCAATCCCCTACCCTCACCTAACCCTAACCCCTACCCCTCACCCTCAACCATACCCCTCACCCATCCCCCTAACCCCTAACCCACCCTCACCCTAACCTACCCCTAACCCTCTAACCCTAACCCTAACCCTAACCCTCCTACCCTAACCCTCACCCTAACCCTAACCCCTCACCCTAACCCTAACCCTAACCCTAACCCTAACCCTAACCCTAACCCTAACCCTAACCCTAACCCTAACCCTAACCCTAACCCTAACCCTAACCCTAACCCTAACCCTAACCCTAACCCTAACCCTAACCCTAACCCTAACCCTAACCCTAACCCTAACCCTAACCCTAACCCTAACCCTAACCCTAACCCTAACCCTAACCCTAACCCTAACCCTAACCCTAACCCTAACCCTAACCCTAACCCTAACCCTAACCCTAACCCTAACCCTAACCCTAACCCTAACCCTAACCCTAACCCTAACCCTAACCCTAACCCTAACCCTAACCCTAACCCTAACCCTAACCCTAACCCTAACCCTAACCCTAACCCTAACCCTAACCCTAACCCTAACCCTAACCCTAACCCTAACCCTAACCCTAACCCTAACCCTAACCCTAACCCTAACCCTAACCCTAACCCTAACCCTAACCCTAACCCTAACCCTAACCCTAACCCTAACCCTAACCCTAACCCTAACCCTAACCCTAACCCTAACCCTAACCCTAACCCTAACCCTAACCCTAACCCTAACCCTAACCCTAACCCTAACCCTAACCCTAACCCTAACCCTAACCCTAACCCTAACCCTAACCCTAACCCTAACCCTAACCCTAACCCTAACCCTAACCCTAACCCTAACCCTAACCCTAACCCTAACCCTAACCCTAACCCTAACCCTAACCCTAACCCTAACCCTAACCCTAACCCTAACCCTAACCCTAACCCTAACCCTAACCCTAACCCTAACCCTAACCCTAACCCTAACCCTAACCCTAACCCTAACCCTAACCCTAACCCTAACCCTAACCCTAACCCTAACCCTAACCCTAACCCTAACCCTAACCCTAACCCTAACCCTAACCCTAACCCTAACCCTAACCCTAACCCTAACCCTAACCCTAACCCTAACCCTAACCCTAACCCTAACCCTAACCCTAACCCTAACCCTAACCCTAACCCTAACCCTAACCCTAACCCTAACCCTAACCCTAACCCTAACCCTAACCCTAACCCTAACCCTAACCCTAACCCTAACCCTAACCCTAACCCTAACCCTAACCCTAACCCTAACCCTAACCCTAACCCTAACCCTAACCCTAACCCTAACCCTAACCCTAACCCTAACCCTAACCCTAACCCTAACCCTAACCCTAACCCTAACCCTAACCCTAACCCTAACCCTAACCCTAACCCTAACCCTAACCCTAACCCTAACCCTAACCCTAACCCTAACCCTAACCCTAACCCTAACCCTAACCCTAACCCTAACCCTAACCCTAACCCTAACCCTAACCCTAACCCTAACCCTAACCCTAACCCTAACCCTAACCCTAACCCTAACCCTAACCCTAACCCTAACCCTAACCCTAACCCTAACCCTAACCCTAACCCTAACCCTAACCCTAACCCTAACCCTAACCCTAACCCTAACCCTAACCCTAACCCTAACCCTAACCCTAACCCTAACCCTAACCCTAACCCTAACCCTAACCCTAACCCTAACCCTAACCCTAACCCTAACCCTAACCCTAACCCTAACCCTAACCCTAACCCTAACCCTAACCCTAACCCTAACCCTAACCCTAACCCTAACCCTAACCCTAACCCTAACCCTAACCCTAACCCTAACCCTAACCCTAACCCTAACCCTAACCCTAACCCTAACCCTAACCCTAACCCTAACCCTAACCCTAACCCTAACCCTAACCCTAACCCTAACCCTAACCCTAACCCTAACCCTAACCCTAACCCTAACCCTAACCCTAACCCTAACCCTAACCCTAACCCTAACCCTAACCCTAACCCTAACCCTAACCCTAACCCTAACCCTAACCCTAACCCTAACCCTAACCCTAACCCTAACCCTAACCCTAACCCTAACCCTAACCCTAACCCTAACCCTAACCCTAACCCTAACCCTAACCCTAACCCTAACCCTAACCCTAACCCTAACCCTAACCCTAACCCTAACCCTAACCCTAACCCTAACCCTAACCCTAACCCTAACCCTAACCCTAACCCTAACCCTAACCCTAACCCTAACCCTAACCCTAACCCTAACCCTAACCCTAACCCTAACCCTAACCCTAACCCTAACCCTAACCCTAACCCTAACCCTAACCCTAACCCTAACCCTAACCCTAACCCTAACCCTAACCCTAACCCTAACCCTAACCCTAACCCTAACCCTAACCCTAACCCTAACCCTAACCCTAACCCTAACCCTAACCCTAACCCTAACCCTAACCCTAACCCTAACCCTAACCCTAACCCTAACCCTAACCCTAACCCTAACCCTAACCCTAACCCTAACCCTAACCCTAACCCTAACCCTAACCCTAACCCTAACCCTAACCCTAACCCTAACCCTAACCCTAACCCTAACCCTAACCCTAACCCTAACCCTAACCCTAACCCTAACCCTAACCCTAACCCTAACCCTAACCCTAACCCTAACCCTAACCCTAACCCTAACCCTAACCCTAACCCTAACCCTAACCCTAACCCTAACCCTAACCCTAACCCTAACCCTAACCCTAACCCTAACCCTAACCCTAACCCTAACCCTAACCCTAACCCTAACCCTAACCCTAACCCTAACCCTAACCCTAACCCTAACCCTAACCCTAACCCTAACCCTAACCCTAACCCTAACCCTAACCCTAACCCTAACCCTAACCCTAACCCTAACCCTAACCCTAACCCTAACCCTAACCCTAACCCTAACCCTAACCCTAACCCTAACCCTAACCCTAACCCTAACCCTAACCCTAACCCTAACCCTAACCCTAACCCTAACCCTAACCCTAACCCTAACCCTAACCCTAACCCTAACCCTAACCCTAACCCTAACCCTAACCCTAACCCTAACCCTAACCCTAACCCTAACCCTAACCCTAACCCTAACCCTAACCCTAACCCTAACCCTAACCCTAACCCTAACCCTAACCCTAACCCTAACCCTAACCCTAACCCTAACCCTAACCCTAACCCTAACCCTAACCCTAACCCTAACCCTAACCCTAACCCTAACCCTAACCCTAACCCTAACCCTAACCCTAACCCTAACCCTAACCCTAACCCTAACCCTAACCCTAACCCTAACCCTAACCCTAACCCTAACCCTAACCCTAACCCTAACCCTAACCCTAACCCTAACCCTAACCCTAACCCTAACCCTAACCCTAACCCTAACCCTAACCCTAACCCTAACCCTAACCCTAACCCTAACCCTAACCCTAACCCTAACCCTAACCCTAACCCTAACCCTAACCCTAACCCTAACCCTAACCCTAACCCTAACCCTAACCCTAACCCTAACCCTAACCCTAACCCTAACCCTAACCCTAACCCTAACCCTAACCCTAACCCTAACCCTAACCCTAACCCTAACCCTAACCCTAACCCTAACCCTAACCCTAACCCTAACCCTTTTTTTTTTTTTTTTTTTTTTTATCGTGAGGAAATGTTTTATACATACCCCGACTCCCTGGGGGAAGCCGGGGTTATGTGGGATTCTCTCCGGGGGGCGGAGCCCCCGGAGACTACCCACTAAAACCTCACGCCCACCTAAGCTACACGGGAGGTGCCTGGATCACGCGAGTACTCAACAGGACACCCCCCAGCTATCATCATACCCCGGGGGAGGGGGTTAGCCTCCCCCACTGCCTACGCTATAAGACCCCGGGCGGAGGGACCCGCCCGGTGTCCCCATCCCTGGAGCCTTCGGATTGGGCTTCCCGAGCCCCAGCTCGGTCCACCCACAGCTCCCGGTGTCTTCGTGCCCCGCTCGGGACCGGTGTCCCGAAGGAACCAGCCCCGGCCGAGACAAGAAGACGCCGCCACCGGAAGGAAGGGCCGTCGGAGGCGTGATCCGGCACGCCCCGACCCTTCCTTTCCCCAATCCCCCCACGGATCCCCCTCCCCAATCGGGGAGGGACGGACCGACACCCCCCTACACCGGGAAACTAACCCGGGGGGTGTCGGCCTATCACGGGGGGAGCTATGCTCCCCCCCGGGGGCCCGGGTCAGCTCACACCCCGGGCCCCCAAGTACACCGCCCCCAGTTGTGGGGGCGTAACAGGGCGCGGGGAAATTCCCCGCGCCAACCCCACCCCGCCCCCCACCGTCGGGGGCACACGTTGACGCGGGGGAGACCCCCGCGCCCTCCCAACCCTCTCCGCCCCCCTCCTGGGGGGCACACGTCGGCGCGGGGGTCGTCCCCGCGCCCACACCCTCCTCGCGGAGCCCGGGTCCCGCTCCCGGGCCCGCTCGGCGGCCTCCTTCCGGGACATCACGTCCTCACAGAAGGAGGCCACCGCATTCCACGACCCCACGCTGTCGACCATGTGGTCGACCACGGTCGACAGCGCGAGGTCCCACCCGCCCACTGCGGCTCTCAGGACACGGCGCGGCCCGGCCCAAGCAGG
The DNA here is from genome assembly GCF_050948215.1 of Halictus rubicundus. Classification (NCBI taxonomy): domain Eukaryota; kingdom Metazoa; phylum Arthropoda; class Insecta; order Hymenoptera; family Halictidae; genus Halictus; species Halictus rubicundus. The sequence continues at coordinate 3,739,993 of NC_135149.1, read as the reverse complement.
GCACTCCTCCAGAGTGTGCCGCGCCGTGTCGACATCTTCGCCGCAGTGGTGGCACTGCGTAGTCGGCTCCCGCCCCATTCTGTGCAGGTACTCTCCGAAGCAACCGTGGCCGGAGAGCACCTGCGTGAGGCGGAAGGTCAACCTTCCCCGCCTCCCGCACCATATATAAAATATGGGCAGGAGGGCCCGGACAATCGGACGTGTGGAGGGCGTTAGCAGCGCCCTCCACTCCGATAAACTTTCCGTCCGGGCCTGGCGATTCTGGCCCTCGAGCTCCTCCTCCTCCTCGCGCGTGAGTTCCACCCCCGGCGGGCGGCGGAAGGAGCGGGCGATGTGGTATAGCTTCGCCCGCTCCGCCGCCACCACAGTGAAGGGTGGAATCACGGCGAGGAGTCCCGCCGCCTCGGTGGAGATGGTGCGGTACCCCCGTATGACCCGCAAGGCCAGCCGCCGCCGCACTCTTTCGAAGAGTTTGCGGCTAGGCGTGCTGGCCTCGAGCGAGCGGTGCCATACGGGGGCCCCATACAGGGCTATAGACCGCACCACCTCCACATAGAGGCGGCGTACTTTCAAATCCGGCCCCCCGACATTCGGCAGCAGCCGCGCCAATGCGGCTGCCGTCCTCTCTAGTCGGGGGGCGAGGAGCTCGAAGTGTCCATCAAATCGCCAGCGGCCGTCTATGATCAGGCCCAGGTACCTCATCCTGGGCCCGATCGCGACGGAGGTTTCAGCGACACGAATCCGGAGATCTTGACCACGGGGTAGCCGCCACACCCGAGGCGAATACAACCAAATCGCCTCGGTTTTTGTGGCGGCCACGGTCAACCCCATTCTCCGGATTCGCCCGATCACGCAGTCCAGGGCGGCCTCTCCGAGGTGCCTGGTCCTCCTCCAATCCTCCCCCTCGGCATAAACCAGGGTGTCATCTGCATAGCAGATGACACCCGTATCCGGGGGGAGGACAACCCGCAGCACCGCGTCGTACGCCAAGTTCCACAGGAGCGGTCCGAGGACCGACCCCTGTGGAACGCCGCGGTGCGTCTCCCTCGAGTGCACAATACCATACCGGCCGGTAAATACCACCTCTCTGTCGCGGAGATAGTCGCCGACCACCTCCCGGAGATAAGGGGGCACCTGGAAATAGTCCAGCGCCCCCATTATCTCCGACCAGGGCAGGGCGTTGAAGGCGTTAGATATGTCTAACGACACCGCAATCAACACCCTGCCCCGAGCGACAGCCCGTTCACGGAGGAGGCGCAGACGCTCCAGGGCGTCTATAGTGGAGCGCCCCCTCCGGAACCCATACTGGCTGTCGCTCAGGTCGGGACCACCCCGCGACAGGTGCTCGACGAGGCGGGCGGCAATTATCCTTTCGAATAGCTTGCCCGCCTCGTCGAGTAAACAAACCGGCCGGTATGCAGAGGGAGACTCTGCGGGTTTCCCCTCCTTTTGGAGGAGAACCAGGCGCGCCTCTTTCCACACCGTGGGGAAGACTCCCCGGCGTAGGCTCGCGTCCATGACGCTCCTGAACGCCGGGGCGAGGACCTCCATAGCTAAGGCCATTATACCACCGGGAACCCCATCGGGGCCAGGGGCCTTCTTGCCCCTGGCCCGGAGCTCCCGGACGGCCTGGTACAGCTCCCACTCGGTGACCCGGAATTCGTCCGACCATTCAATGGCCGGACCCGGGGCGCGTTCCCTCCCCCCCTCACTCAGGGGGAAGAGGGTATCCACTACGCGCCCCAGAAGTTCCGGGTCTAACCGCTCCGTGACCGGGGACGCCCAGGGGCGGAGCTTCCCAAGCACCGCCTTATACGGGCGTCCCCACGGATCCTCACGGAGGGTGAGCAGGAGCTCATCCCAGGCCTTGGCCTTAGCAGCGGCAATCGCACGCTTGAGGGCCACGGCCGCCGATCTGTACTCCCTGTACAGCTCGGCGACCCTCGGCTCCGCGTTGCCGCCCAGAAAATGGCGGCGACGGGCGCGGGCATACTGGCGGCGGGCCCGGCTGGCCGAACTGCGGAGTTCGGCCAGCTCCCCCGACCACCAGTAAACTGACTTTCTCGGGGGCTGAGCTAGGACCCGGGGCATCGCCACGTCACAGATCATCTGCAACGTGCCCCGGATCCAAGCCGCCCCCTCGTCTGCCTCGCGCTCCCTGGCCGAAGGCCAGGCGGAGCCGATAATCGCGGCCCTCAGGAGGTCCCCGTCCAGTCGTTTCAGCGCCCATCTGGGCGCTGACGGGGTGCCACGTCGGAGGGGCGTGTCCAATGGCGAGTCCGAGACCACAGCCACGTCCATCAGGACGTAGCTGTGGTCCGACAAGGTCTCTCCACTCCAGACCCGCCAATTGGACACACGGCGTGAGGCGGCGGCCGTCGCGAACGACACGTCCACAATCGACCAGCCGTTCCACCTCACGCACGTAGGCACGGAGCCCCGGTTTAACAACCGGAGCTCCATCCCCTCCGCCCAGTCTTCCAGGACTCCGCCTCGGGCGTTGGTCCCGGGGTTACCCCAGGTGGAGGACCTCGCGTTGAGGTCCCCCAGGACCAACACTGGACCGGCTATATACGGGGCTATCATAAGCCCCAGCCGGTCCAGGAACATCCCTAATTCGGCGGAGTCGTAACTGGGTGAGCTGTAGCACCCCACGACCAGAAACCTTCCCCACTTTACCATAACCATCCCCCTGCCCCGTTCGACCACGGAGCAGGGGGGCGCAGTCGCCGAGTGGCGACGCCACCATATCGCCACGGAGCCGTCATCGTCCCCGGACCAGTGTGGGTGGTCCGGGACTCTGTGCGGCTCCGTGGCGACGGCCAGGCCAACCCCCCACTCCTCCAGGCATTGGACCATTAGGTCCTGCGCCTGGCGGCAGTGGTTGAGGTTGGCCTGGAGTACCGGGAGAGGGGACCAGCGCGGAATATGGGCCATTAATTGGCCTTCGCGCTGGTCCCCTCCTTGGCCGCCGGTGCGGGTGGCGGGGGGTCATTTCCCCCCGTCCCGCTGGGGCCCGCCTCCACCTCCATCGACTCCCCCTCCCTAGGGGTTGGGGGAGTGGCCGACTTTGCACCCGGTATTTCCGGGGTTTGGGGGGGCGCCACACCGCCGGCCCCCTTTACCTTCTTTTTGCCCTTTGGCGGCGGGGAGCACGCATTGCTCCCCGCCTTGTGGCCCGCTGGCCTTCCCAAGGCCGCGCAGACCACGCAGTGGGGCGGACTCTTACAGTCCACCGCCCGGTGCGTGGCGTCCCCGCAGCGGTAGCAATGACCGCTGCGGTCGACCTCTGCAGTGCACCGCTGCCGCACGTGGCCAAGGGCCAGGCAGCGGAAACACTGCATTGGCCGTGGTGCCAGCACCACCACCTGGGCGGTGGACCACCCCACGCGAATCCTACCGGCCTTCTGGATGGCCAAGGCCGCCACAGCCGGGCACTGCACCCATACTGTGCCGAGTCCGTTGGGTGGGGCTTTGAGTTCCCCCACCCTGACCGACTCGGCGGTACAGCCCCCGGCTTTCGCCACCGCTTCCGTCACCTCCCGGGGGGTTACCGAGACCTCCAGGCCCGTCAGGCGGAATTCCGCCTTCTTGACGGGCCTGGACACCCTTACATCTATCCCCCCCAGGACGGCAGCCATCTTGGCCGCCAAGGCGTCGGCCTTGGGGCCCCCGTCGGCACCAGGGACCTCGATGATGAGGCCCCCGGTGACCGCACGCTTCCAGTTGAGGGCCCCAATGCCAAGGGCGTCGAGGTCGACGCCCTGGCGGGCCCTCCTAATGGCCTCCTCGTAGGAGGCCTTGCTCCCCTCCGGGACGGTGATCGTCACCGCCGCAGACCGGGGGGGAGCCTTTATCTTCGCCGCCGCCTTACCCCTCTTTGGGGCGGGGGCAGCGGCCTTCCTAGGCGTAGCGGCGCCGGCCGATACGGCTGCCGCTACTTGGGCCGCAGCCTTAGCTGCGGCCTTGGCCGCGGAGATGGCCCGCCTCCCGACCACCTCCGCCCAGGATCCCGGTTTAGCCGGGGTACCCGGTGCAGGCGCAGGGGACGGGGCCGGGCGGGCGACCGAAGGCTGGGGAGCCTCCCCAGCCTTCCTCCCCTTCTTCTTCTTCTTCTTCTTTTTCTCCCCTGTCCCCGGGGCAGGGGCAGGGGCAGGCGTAGGCGTCGGCGGAGCAGGCGCAGGGGCGGGCCGCGGCGGCGCCGGAGGGGCCGGCGGCGGCGGCCGGGGGTCCCCGCGGGCAACTTGCCCAGCCACCCGGCGCAGCTCCCTCCGCATCTCCTCGCGGAGGGATCTGAGGCCCTCCTCCATGAGGGCCTTCATCTGGGCCACCAGGTCCAGCTGCGCAGGCGGGGCCGCGGTGACCTCGCCGACCTCGGCGGTGGAGACCTGCGGCAGGGGGGGAGCGTCCCGCAACCGCTTCATCACCATCAGTTCCCCCCTGATGGCTCGAAGCGTGTCGCGGGTCTCCAACAGCTCCCTCCGGAGCGCTGCATTCTCCAGCCGCAGCGCGGCGTCCCCGGCGTCCGCTTGGGATACAGGGCCGCGGGAGTCGGCAGGGGGTCCAGCCTGGACCCCCCTACGCTCCAACTCCCTCACTGCCGCCTTAATATCCGCGGAGGCGTCGCGGATCCCCTTAAGGTGGGTACCCTTAAGGTTTCTGCTCGCCTCCGCTAGCTCCCGGGTGATGTCGGACTGTTCCGCAATAAATGCGGACAGTTCCCCGGGAAGCATGGCCCTTATATCCGGGCGGACATCGTCCTCCCGCCGCTCCCGTTTGCCGACCGACGGAGTCGGCGACGTCCTGCCCGGAGTCGGCGGCAGTGAGCGTTTTACGCCCGCAACGCTGGGGATGGGGGGGGCCGACTGGGTCGAGACGATGGACAATCTGTCCACCGACTCGCCGCGCCGACCACGCCCCCTCGTTCCCCTCTCCGGCCGGAGGAAGGGCCGGTCCCCAACAACTGAGGTCCGGTGCGTCTCCTCCTGGGAGAGGTCTAAGACCGCCCCCACTCCCTCCACTACCACTTTCGGGTGTGGTACCCCCTCCTTTCCCTCTACAATGTTATAATTTGAAAACTCCATAATTAGTCCCACGAGAATGGCGGGAAATAAGGTCCACCCGGGCAGAGCCCCCACTACCCGGGTAAGGCTAAATACACACTGGAGGCGCCAGGTATCCAGTGGTGGATGGTGCGCTCGCGACTGGTGTACCCCACCAGCCACGCCCTGTTGCCAGGGCGTACCCTCTCGCCGCGCACCGAAGCTTAGGGTTGGGGATTTTTTATAGAGGTTATCATCCTCGCGGCCCGGCCGGTTAAGGCAAGACCACCGTTCCGGTAAAACATGACCACCGGTTTACGGCAAGGGCCCTGCGGCGACCTCCCCGGTCGTTATCGCAGGACCCATTCCGCGGTTTTTCATCCCTCCGTGTGAGCCTTACCGGCAAGGGAGGCCCTGCCAGGATCCGAAGATCCCGCCGGCATCGCCTCACACATCATTAGGACTACTTCCCGCGGAATACCCCTCGCTCCGTTAGCAACACACAACTATGTGTGTTCCCAGGGACCACCACGAGGAGGTGGAGCGTAGAGGATTTTAGGGATATGACCACCACCACTGTGGTATACCTAGCAGTGGATCCGAATCACCACTACTAAGCCCATATCCCCTTGGTCCCCACCCTAACCCTAACCCTAACCCTAACCCTAACCCTAACCCTAACCCTAACCCTAACCCTAACCCTAACCCTAACCCTAACCCTAACCCTAACCCTAACCCTAACCCTAACCCTAACCCTAACCCTAACCCTAACCCTAACCCTAACCCTAACCCTAACCCTAACCCTAACCCTAACCCTAACCCTAACCCTAACCCTAACCCTAACCCTAACCCTAACCCTAACCCTAACCCTAACCCTAACCCTAACCCTAACCCTAACCCTAACCCTAACCCTAACCCTAACCCTAACCCTAACCCTAACCCTAACCCTAACCCTAACCCTAACCCTAACCCTAACCCTAACCCTAACCCTAACCCTAACCCTAACCCTAACCCTAACCCTAACCCTAACCCTAACCCTAACCCTAACCCTAACCCTAACCCTAACCCTAACCCTAACCCTAACCCTAACCCTAACCCTAACCCTAACCCTAACCCTAACCCTAACCCTAACCCTAACCCTAACCCTAACCCTAACCCTAACCCTAACCCTAACCCTAACCCTAACCCTAACCCTAACCCTAACCCTAACCCTAACCCTAACCCTAACCCTAACCCTAACCCTAACCCTAACCCTAACCCTAACCCTAACCCTAACCCTAACCCTAACCCTAACCCTAACCCTAACCCTAACCCTAACCCTAACCCTAACCCTAACCCTAACCCTAACCCTAACCCTAACCCTAACCCTAACCCTAACCCTAACCCTAACCCTAACCCTAACCCTAACCCTAACCCTAACCCTAACCCTAACCCTAACCCTAACCCTAACCCTAACCCTAACCCTAACCCTAACCCTAACCCTAACCCTAACCCTAACCCTAACCCTAACCCTAACCCTAACCCTAACCCTAACCCTAACCCTAACCCTAACCCTAACCCTAACCCTAACCCTAACCCTAACCCTAACCCTAACCCTAACCCTAACCCTAACCCTAACCCTAACCCTAACCCTAACCCTAACCCTAACCCTAACCCTAACCCTAACCCTAACCCTAACCCTAACCCTAACCCTAACCCTAACCCTAACCCTAACCCTAACCCTAACCCTAACCCTAACCCTAACCCTAACCCTAACCCTAACCCTAACCCTAACCCTAACCCTAACCCTAACCCTAACCCTAACCCTTTTTTTTTTTTTTTTTTTTTTTTTTTTTATCGTGAGGAAATGTTTTATACATACCCCGACTCCCTGGGGGAAGCCGGGGTTATGTGGGATTCTCTCCGGGGGGCGGAGCCCCCGGAGACTACCCACTAAAACCTCACGCCCACCTAAGCTACACGGGAGGTGCCTGGATCACGCGAGTACTCAACAGGACACCCCCCAGCTATCATCATACCCCGGGGGAGGGGGTTAGCCTCCCCCACTGCCTACGCTATAAGACCCCGGGCGGAGGGACCCGCCCGGTGTCCCCATCCCTGGAGCCTTCGGATTGGGCTTCCCGAGCCCCAGCTCGGTCCACCCACAGCTCCCGGAGTCTTCGTGTCCCGCTCGGGGCCGGTGTCCCGAAGGAACCAGCCCCGGCCGAGACAAGAAGACGCCGCCACCGGAAGGAAGGGCCGTCGGAGGCGTGATCCGGCACGCCCCGACCCTTCCTTTCCCCGAACCCCCCACGGATCCCCCTCCCCAATCGGGGAGGGACGGACCGACACCCCCTACATCGGGAAAATAACCCGGGGGTGTCGGCCTATCACGGGGGGAGCTATGCTCCCCCCCGGGGGCCCGGGTCAGCTCACACCCCGAGCCCCCAAGTTCACCGCCCCCAGTTGTGGGGGCATAACAGGGCGCGGGGAAACTCCCCGCGCCAGCCCCACTCCGCCCCCCACTCCCGGGGGCAATGGTTGACGCGGGGGAGACCCCCGCGCCCTCCCATCCCTAACCGCCCCCCTCGTGGGGGGCACACGCCGGCGCGGGGGTCGTCCCCGCGCCCACACCCTCCTCGCGGAGCCCGGGTCCCGCTCCCGGGCCCGCTCGGCGGCCTCCTTCTGCTTCATAACATCCTCGCAGAAGGAGGCCACCGCCTTCCACGACCCCACGCTGCCGACCATGTGGTCGACCACGGTCGGCAGCGCGAGGTCCCACCCTCCCACTGCGGCTCGCAGGACACGGCGCGGCCCGGCCCAAGCAGGGCACTCCTCCATGGTATGCCGCGCCGTGTCCACATCTTCGCCGCAGTGGTGGCACTGCGCAGTCGGCTCCCGCCCCATTCTGTGCAGGTACTCTCCGAAGCAACCGTGGCCGGAGAGCACCTGCGTGAGGCGGAAGGTCAACCTTCCCCGCCTCCCGCACCATATGTAAAATATGGGCAGGAGGGCCCGGACAATCGGACGTGTGGAGGGCGTTAGCAACGCCCTCCACTCCGATAAACTTTCCGTCCGGGCCTGGCGATTCTGGCCCTCGAGCTCCTCCTCCTCCTCGCGCGTGAGTTCCACCCCCGGCGGGCGGCGGAAGGAGCGGGCGATGTGGTATAGCTTCGCCCGCTCCGCCGCCACCACAGTGAAGGGTGGAATCACGGCGAGGAGTCCCGCCGCCTCGGTGGAGATGGTGCGGTACCCCCGTATGACCCGCAAGGCCAGCCGCCGCCGCACTCTTTCGAAGAGTTTGCGGCTAGGCGTGCTGGCCTCGAGCGAGCGGTGCCATACGGGGGCCCCATACAGGGCTATAGACCGCACCACCTCCACATAGAGGCGGCGTACTTTCAAATCCGGCCCCCCGACATTCGGCAGCAGCCGCGCCAATGCGGCTGCCGTCCTCTCTAGTCGGGGGGCGAGGAGCTCGAAGTGTCCATCAAATCGCCAGCGGCCGTCTATGATCAGGCCCAGGTACCTCATCCTGGGCCCGATCGCGACGGAGGTTTCAGCGACACGAATCCGGAGATCTTGACCACGGGGTAGCCGCCACACCCGAGGCGAATACAACCAAATCGCCTCGGTTTTTGTGGCGGCCACGGTCAACCCCATTCTCCGGATTCGCCCGATCACGCAGTCCAGGGCGGCCTCTCCGAGGTGCCTGGTCCTCCTCCAATCCCCCCCCTCGGCATAAACCAGGGTGTCATCTGCATAGCAGATGACACCCGTATCCGGGGGGAGGACAACCCGCAGCACCGCGTCGTACGCCAAGTTCCACAGGAGCGGTCCGAGGACCGACCCCTGTGGAACGCCGCGGTGCGTCTCCCTCGAGTGCACAATACCATACCGGCCGGTAAATACCACCTCTCTGTCGCGGAGATAGTCGCCGACCACCTCCCGGAGATAAGGGGGCACCTGGAAATAGTCCAGCGCCCCCATTATCTCCGACCAGGGCAGGGCGTTGAAGGCGTTAGATATGTCTAGCGACACCGCAATCAACACCCTGCCCCGAGCGACAGCCCGTTCACGGAGGAGGCGCAGACGCTCCAGGGCGTCTATAGTGGAGCGCCCCCTCCGGAACCCATACTGGCTGTCGCTCAGGTCGGGACCACCCCGCGACAGGTGCTCGACGAGGCGGGCGGCAATTATCCTTTCGAATAGCTAACAAACCGGCCGGTATGCAGAGGGAGACTCTGCGGGTTTCCCCTCCTTTTGGAGGAGAACCAGGCACGCCTCTTTCCACACCGTGGGGAAGACTCCCCGGCGCAGGCTCGCATCCATGACGCTCCTGAACGCCGGGGCGAGGACCTCCATAGCTAAGGCCATTATACCACCGGGAACCCCATCGGGGCCAGGGGCCTTCTTGCCCCTGGCCCGGAGCTCCCGGACGGCCTGGTACAGCTCCCACCCGGTGACCCGGAATTCGTCCGACCATTCAATGGCCGGACCCGGGGCGCGTTCCCTCCCCCCCTCACTCAGGGGGAAGAGGGTATCCACTACGCGCCCCAGAAGTTCCGGGTCTAACCGCTCCGTGACCGGGGACGCCCAGGGGCGGAGCTTCCCAAGCACCGCCTTATACGGGCGTCCCCACGGATCCTCACGGAGGGTGAGCAGGAGCTCTTCCCAGGCCTTGGCCTTAGCAGCGGCAATTGCACGCTTGAGGGCCACGGCCGCCGATCTGTACTCACTGTACAACTCGGCGACCCTCGGCTCCGCGTCGCCGCCCAGAAAATGGCGGCGACGGGCGCGGGCATACTGGCGGCGGGCTCGGCCGGCCGAACTGCGAAGTTCGGCCAGCTCCCCCGACCACCAGTAAACTGATCTTCTCGGGGGCTGAGCTCGGACCCGGGGCATCGCCACGTCACAGATCATCTGCAACGTGCCCCGGATCCAAGCCGCCCCCTCGTCTGCCTCGCGCTCCCTGGCCGAAGGCCAGGCGGAGCCGATAATCGCGGCCCTCAGGAGGTCCCCGTCCAGTCGTTTCAGCGCCCATCTGGGCGCTGACGGGGTGCCACGTCGGAGGGGCGTGTCCAATGGCGAGTCCGAGACCACAGCCACGTCCATCAGGACGTAGCTGTGGTCCGACAAGGTCTCTCCACTCCAGACCCGCCAATTGGACACACGGCGTGAGGCGGCGGCCGTCGCGAATGACACGTCCACTATGGACCAGCCATTCCACCTCACGCACGTAGGCACGGAGCCCCGGTTTAACAACCGGAGCTCCATCCCCTCCGCCCAGTCTTCCAGGACTCCGCCTCGGGCGTTGGTCCCGGGGTTACCCCATGTGGAGGACCTCGCGTTGAGGTCCCCCAGGACCAACACTGGACCGGCTATATACGGGGCTATCATAAGCCCCAGCCGGTCCAGGAACATCCCTAATTCGGCGGAGTCATAACTGGGTGAGCTGTAGCACCCCACGACCAGAAATCTTCCCCACTTTACCATAACCATCCCCCTGCCCCGTTCGACCACGGAGCAGGGGGGCACAGTCGCCGAGTGGCGACGCCACCACATCGCCACGGAGCCGTCATCGTCCCCGGACCAGTGTGGGTGGTCCGGGACTCTGTGCGGCTCCGTGGCGACGGCCAGGCCAACCCCCCACTCCTCCAGGCATTGGACCATTAGGTCCTGCGCCTGGCGGCAGTGGTTGAGGTTGGCCTGGAGTACCGGGAGAGGGGACCAGCGCGGAATATGGGCCATTAATTGGCCTTCGCGCTGGTCCCCTCCTTAGCCGCCGGTGCGGGTGGCGGGGGGTCATTACCCCCCGCCCCGCTGGGGGCCGCCTCCACCTCCATCGACTCCCCCTTGGAGGTTGGGGGAACGGCCGCTTTTGCCACCGGGGTATCCGGTGGCGTAACTGGGGTGGGCGCCACACCGCCCGCCCCCTTTTTGCCCTTCTTGGCCTTTGGTGGCGGGGAGCACGTCTTGCTCCCCGCCTTGTGGCCCGCCGGTCTCCCCAAGGCCGCGCACACGACGCAGTGGGGTGGCGCCTTACAATCCACCGCCCGGTGGGTGGCGTCACCGCAGCGGTAGCAGTGACCGCTGCGGTCGACCTCCGCAGTGCACCGCTGCCGAACATGCCCCAGGGCAAGGCAGCGGAAGCACTGCAGCGGCCGAGCCGCCAGCACAACCACCTGGGCGGTGGACCACCCCACGCGTATTTTCCCGGCCTTCTCTATAGCCAGGGCCGCCAAGGCCGGGCACTGCACCCATATGGTGCCAAGCCCGCTGGGCGGAGCCTTAAGCTCCCCGACCCTAACGGACTCGGCGGTGCAGCCCCCGGCCTTACAAACCGCCTCCACTACCTCCTGGGGGGTCACGGATACCTCCAGGCCCGTGAGGCGGAATTCCGCCTTCTTCACGGGCCTGGACACCTTTACGTCCATCCCCCCCAGGACGGCGGCCATTTTGGCGGCCAAGGCATCGGCCTTGGGGCCCCCATCGGCACCGGGGACCTCAATAATGAGGCCCCCGGTTACCGCCCTCTTCCAATGGAGGGCCCCGATGCCGAGGGCGTCTAAATCGACGCCCTGGCGGGCCCTCCTAATGGCCTCCTCATACGAGGCCCCGCTCCCCTCCGGGACAGTCACGGTGACTGCCGCGGAGCGTGGCGGGGCCCTGACCTTGGCCGCTGCTTTCCCGCCTTTCGAGGCGGGGGCAGCGGCCCTCCTTGCCTTTGGGGCGCCAGCCGAGACGGCTGCCGCCACCTCAGCCGCGGCCTTAGCAGCGGCCTTGGCCGCGGAGATGGCCCGCCTCCCGACCACCTCCGCCCAGGTCCCCGGCATAGCTGGGGTACCCGGTGTGGGCGTAGGGGGCGGGGCCGGGCGGGCGACCGAAGGCTTGGGAGCCTCCCCAGCCTTCTTCCCCTTCTTTTTCTTCTTCTTCTTCTTCTTTTTCGTAACCCCCGTCCCCGGGGCAGGGGCAGGGGCAGGCGTCGGCGGAGCCGGCGTAGGGGCGGGCCGCGGCGGCGCCGGAGGGGCCGGCGGCGGCGGCCGGGGGTCCCCACGGGCACCATGTCCGGCTACCCGGCGCAGCTCCCTCCGCATTTCTTCGCGGAGGGATCTGAGGCCCTCCTCCATGAGGGCCTTCATCTGGGCCACCAGGTCCAGCTGCGCCGGCGGGGTCGCGGTGACCTCGCCGCCCTCGGCGGTGGAGACCTGCGGCAGGGGGGGAGCGTCCCGCAACCGCTTCATCACCATCAGCTCCCCCCTGATGGCCCGAAGCGAGTCGCGGGTCTCCAGCAGCTCCCTCCTGAGAGCCGCGTTCTCCAGCCGCAAAGCGGCGTCCCCAGCGTCCGCCTGGCTGGTGCGGGAGTCGGCAGGGGGTCCAACCTGGACGCCCCTGCGTTCCAACTCCCTCGCTGCCGCCTTAATGTCCGCGGAGGCCTCGCGGATCCCTTTAAGGTGTGTACCTTTGAGGTTCCGACTGGCCTCCGCGAGCTCCCGGGCAATGTCCGACTGTTCGGCAATAAATGCCGACAGTTCCCCGGGGAGCATACTCCTCATCTCAGGGCGGACATCGTCCTCCAGCCGCTCCCGTTTGCCGACTGATGGAGTCGGCGATGTCCTGCCCGGAGTTGGCGGCAGCGAACGCTTCACGCCCGCGACGCTGGGGATGGGGGGAGCCGACTTGGTCGAGTGGTTCGACTGTCGGTCCACCGACTTGACCCGCCGACCGCGTCCCCCTGTTCCCTTCTCCGGCCGGAGAAAGGGCCGGTCCCCAACAGCTGGGGTCCGGTGCCTCTCCTCCTGGGATAGGTCCAAGACCGCTCCCACTCCCTCCACTACCACTTTCGGGTGTGGTAACCCCTCCTTAACCTCGTCATTTTTATATTTTGAGTAATATTTTGAGTAATCCATAATGAATCCCACGAATATGGCGGGAAAAGAGGTCCACCCGGGCAGAGCCCCCACTACCCGGGTAAGGCTGGATACACACTGGAGGCGCCAGGTATCCAGTGGTTGTTGGTGCGCTCGCGACTGGTGTACCCCACCAGCCACGCCCTGATGCCAGGGCGTACCCTCTCGCCGCGCACCGAAGCTTAGGGTTGGGGATTTTTTATAGAGGTTATCATCCTCGCGGCCCGGCCGGTTAAGGCAAGACCACCGTTCCGGTAAAACATGACCACCGGTTTACGGCAAGGGCCCTGCGGCGACCTCCCCGGTCGTTATCGCAGGACCCATTCCGCGGTTTTTCATCCCTCCGTGTGAGCCTTACCGGCAAGGGAGGCCCTGCCAGGATCCGAAGATCCCGCCGGCATCGCCTCACACATCATTAGGACTACTTCCCGCGGAATACCCCTCGCTCCGTTAGCAACACACAACTATGTGTGTTCCCAGGGACCACCACGAGGAGGTGGAGCGTAGAGGATTTTAGGGATATGACCGCCACCACTGTGGCATACCTAGTAGTGGATCCGAGTCACCACTACTAAGCCCATATCCCCTCGGTCCCCCCTAACCCTAACCCTAACCCTAACCCTAACCCTAACCCTAACCCTAACCCTAACCCTAACCCTAACCCTAACCCTAACCCTAACCCTAACCCTAACCCTAACCCTAACCCTAACCCTAACCCTAACCCTAACCCTAACCCTAACCCTAACCCTAACCCTAACCCTAACCCTAACCCTAACCCTAACCCTAACCCTAACCCTAACCCTAACCCTAACCCTAACCCTAACCCTAACCCTAACCCTAACCCTAACCCTAACCCTAACCCTAACCCTAACCCTAACCCTAACCCTAACCCTAACCCTAACCCTAACCCTAACCCTAACCCTAACCCTAACCCTAACCCTAACCCTAACCCTAACCCTAACCCTAACCCTAACCCTAACCCTAACCCTAACCCTAACCCTAACCCTAACCCTAACCCTAACCCTAACCCTAACCCTAACCCTAACCCTAACCCTAACCCTAACCCTAACCCTAACCCTAACCCTAACCCTAACCCTAACCCTAACCCTAACCCTAACCCTAACCCTAACCCTAACCCTAACCCTAACCCTAACCCTAACCCTAACCCTAACCCTAACCCTAACCCTAACCCTAACCCTAACCCTAACCCTAACCCTAACCCTAACCCTAACCCTAACCCTAACCCTAACCCTAACCCTAACCCTAACCCTAACCCTAACCCTAACCCTAACCCTAACCCTAACCCTAACCCTAACCCTAACCCTAACCCTAACCCTAACCCTAACCCTAACCCTAACCCTAACCCTAACCCTAACCCTAACCCTAACCCTAACCCTAACCCTAACCCTAACCCTAACCCTAACCCTAACCCTAACCCTAACCCTAACCCTAACCCTAACCCTAACCCTAACCCTAACCCTAACCCTAACCCTAACCCTAACCCTAACCCTAACCCTAACCCTAACCCTAACCCTAACCCTAACCCTAACCCTAACCCTAACCCTAACCCTAACCCTAACCCTAACCCTAACCCTAACCCTAACCCTAACCCTAACCCTAACCCTAACCCTAACCCTAACCCTAACCCTAACCCTAACCCTAACCCTAACCCTAACCCTAACCCTAACCCTAACCCTTTTTTTTTTTTTTTTTTTTTTAATATCGAAATTTCCTCTGTATTTTAACTTTTGCAACTCGTGATTATGACAAAATTCTTAACTTAAAACTATTCGATTTAACTAAACTTAATTCTATCTTACTATTCTAATTTTACGCTTGATCGCAACCTATTTCTATCGCCTTATCTTTATTTAAAAAACTACGTTCGCTCGCTTAAAATAAACTAAGTTACCGCATGAAACTCGACGTACTAATTTTTTCAAAACGTATCGAATTTGGGTTGAAACGGATTACTAAGTACAGCGCGCACGGTATACTTAGTAATAGCTTCCTTAATTTCGCTTTCTAACCCTTTTTTCCTTCGAAAAAGCTGCTTTTTTATGTTCCGCCCAAGAGCGAAGGGGGGGTTTTCCGTTAGCGAACCCCCACTTTTTATTTTTCGTTCGTGTATGTCTCGAGGTGTGTGTCGATCGGTCCGAAGAAAGTTTTTCGGTCAGACGTCTATTTCGCCTAGCAGGGGCCTGTTTTTCGTGAAAAAGGGGGGGTATCGGCGAAATTTTTTCACCCTGGGGAATTTTTATTCCCCTTCTATCGCCCCCTGTCCCTTCTTGCCCCCTGAGGGGACCCACGACCTCAGTTTATCCGGTTTCGTCTAAGTGCCTTTCGGACACCCGGTATATGGCCAAACTCTACTTGATCTGATTAGGTCGTGTGACGGCTCGTTTCGAAGGGCTCGGCACCCTCTACCTGTTCCCCTACTTTCCCTTCCGGTCCTCCCTCAAAACGACCCTCCCTTTTCCAATATCTCAGAAAGGGGAGGGGGAAACCGAAATTCTGTCGCAGGGGGGAGAGAAGCTCTCCGAATTCCCTTCACTTATTGCCCGTACTCGATAATATTTATATATTAATTTTCAGCCTAATCGGATCAACTTTGCCTATTCTCTACCTTTCCTATTCTTCTTTTGTTTTCCGTGCTTTTTATCTTTTTTCGCTTAATTCTCGCACGTTAACTCTACTTTCTCTTATAGCGGTTGCTTTTCTATTCCTTATTCAGTCCCTAAACACGTTCCGATTGTTTATTCCGTGTACCTTTTATCCCTTCAGGTATCTAAACTAATTTTCTTTCGCTTTCTTTTGTTTCAGCAGCAGTAGAAACGTGCCGCCGGAGCTTCACCCTCTACTGCCGTCTCTATCTTTCTAACTAGAATTCGTAATTTTATTCTTCGTACATCTACACTATACTATTATACCCTACTTACTATTTACTATTAATGCTTTTAACTTATTATTTAATTTAATTTATTTAATTACTTAACTTATTAACTGACTAAATTCTAATTATATAATTTGTATCTATTTGCTATAAGTATTACCCTTTACTATTCTCTACTCTACTCTACTCTAACTATCCCTTTATTTTTCAACTAAAGCTAACGAAATCTATTTTTCCTACTTTCCTAATTGTTTAAACTATTTACTTTACTTTTAAGGGGGGGAACCGCCCCGGCAGCTTCTGCCGTATTTTAACGGCTTTCCCCTTGGCAAAGTTTGTCCACCACTACACTTTTACAGTATTTGTAACTAATTTCCCAAAAAGTGTCCACTTAGCACAAATCTGTTTTTATCCACTGGTTTCTACCTATTTTCGGAAATAAATAATAAAAACCGGGTTAATTTCCACTCACTTCCGCGGGTTTATGAAACTAGAATTTTCGGAAAAAATGTAAAAGAAAAACCGATTCTTCGCGGCTCCAGTTTTCGGTTCCTCACCTTTTTCATCAATAAAACCGTATTAGTTTTTGCTTCAATTTATTTACTTTATGTACTAAATTTGTTATTCAATTTAGTTTCCTCTTTTAATTCAGAAAAAAGCGTGGAACCGATCTGAAGTACGGGTTTCCCGACTGTCTCCTGCGAGGACTCGAATCGTACTGATTTAAATTTTACCGAACGCCGGTGTCCTGACCTTTCCTCTTTTGTTATACCCCTTGTGTCGTCGCGTCCCGCCGCTGTTGACCTAACCGTTAACCGTTGCCGTTACTTATCTGTGTTTTGTTTTTTCGCTTTGATCGCCCGCTCGGCTTGGGGTAACCCTGAGGCACGCTCTGTGTCCTTGTTTTTCCTTGTTAACATTTACAGCCTTTTCGACCGTTAACTGATCCAACTCTATTTGCATGTCCTTTAATTTCTTATACCGTCAAGGCCGCCTTATTATTCTTTATCTTTACCTTGATATACCGGTTGGGGCCTACGTGTACACTTTTTCTATTTTGTATACGACCTCCACTGATTTCGAGACTTCGGGAATTTCTCTTCGTTTTTATCGTATAATGTATTCAGAAGTAGGAAAGAAATTGAAATATGCTATCAAGTCGATTCGTCTTCTCCTTACTTTGCTAATTCATTATTTGCTCTCTGTTTCTTTTACCTTTTATCTTATTTCTTTTATACTATAAGTGATTCATTTAACTGTACTAGCTTTTCTTTACTTTAATTTACTTTGTACTATCTTTTATCATGTTAATTTACTAATTCGGTTTTCAAATCCTCGAAATCTCGTTTGATTACCCGAAATCTCATTTGATTGTGTAAGTCCTATGAAAAAGTGTCACGTTTACAGTTTGGCTCTCCATTATTTCCTAATTTATTACAATAATTATTGTTATTCCCTAGGTATACAGTATTTTCCTGTTATTTCATCTTTTCGCTTATATGTGTTTATGCTCGCTTTCGTTTTTTCTTTTTCGGCGCATTTCCGCAGATCAAATAGTTTTCCTCCTTTGTTCCGTTCCTACACTTATTTAATTGATTAATTAATTAATTAATTAATTGCCCCTTAGGTATTTTTACTCCGCTGCCATGCACCCACCTGCTCAGGAAGCCTACTTTCTTGTTTGCTTAATACATCTTGTTTGTTTGGTTTATTAATTCATTAATTGTTTTATTTACGTATATTGTTGTTATGTCTGGAAATTCTCTATTACAAGAATAATTCTGACCTGTTAACTGATTGGCTTGAGTTTGTACTAATTAGTTTGAGTTTGGGTTAGAAATAAAAAGAATAAAGAACGACTTTTCCTATTTTCTCCTTAAAGTTTAGTTTGCCTTACTGTTTTTCAATTTCAGTTTCAGTTTCCATCTATAGTATCGATTTCGGCTCTCCTGAGGTGCGTTGCATTTACATCATGCTGCGTAGCCTGCCTACTGCTTTGATATTTCATAGTGCTAATTGTTAATTTATTTATTATCTATTTTATTCTTAATTCTCCTATACTTCTGCTATGGTCTTTAGTTGCTGTCCTGTGCTTGTAATCGATTTATCCGCTTTTTTAATTCTGCTTCTTATTTGTTACTTTTCTTTTGTCTCGCCTGCTTTTGTTAAAAGATTTTCTTTTATTGTATTGTCTAGGAGGCCTAATATCCTTCTTTTGCTAGCTATTACACGAGCTAGTTTTTTCAATTTCCCTAATTTTCGATGTTTTTTAGGCGCCATCTTGTTTTTTGTTTCCGGCTATTTTTCCGAAATTTCTTCTCTCAATTATTTATATTGGCATAAAAACCCTACCTAGCAATTTTGGTTATTGTATCTAATCCCTATCTTGAGTTATTTGTTTGTTATTTTGCCGTTTTTTGTTTTTCCCTTTCTGGTTAAACTAGGGGTCCTTTTCTTCTTAAGGCTTTTGGTATATCCTATTTGGGTCTATCTGTTGGCTATTTCATCGTTAGATTCTGGTTTTGTACAAATTTTCGATTTATTTTATCCGCCATCTTGTTTCCTATTATTGCTTATTTTTGGAAAATTTCTTTTCGTTATTATTGCTATCACTAGGAAACTGTCTCCCTCCGTTTTTGGGTATAATCCCTTCTATATTTTCTACACTATTTTTAAATTAAGTTGGCTAATTTTCTAATAAACATTTCTCTATTCGCGAATTCTATTTCCTCATCGTTTTTACTGTTTGGTATTATTATCTAGGCCTGCTTAATTTTGTTTTTATCTCTATTTGGCGTTTGCTCCTATCGTGTCGTTTTTAGTTTTTATAGCTTCTCGTATTTCTCAGCTTCTCCTACTCGGATTGATTGCTCCTCAGGTATTTATCCCAAACCCTGTGTTATACGTCTTCACTCTCAATTTTCGTTTAACATGAAATACTCGTGTGGCTTTATTCTTAAAGCTTTTAACCTCCTGTTTTTTGCTAAGTACTTTCCTTTGCTCCTAGTCCAATTTGTATTGTCTAGATTTTTATTTTTTCCCTTTCTAAATTATTTAATTTATAATAATTTATGTAATATTATTTTGGGCTGTGTGGCCTTCTTATAAGGAAATTCTAGATTCTGATTCTGGA
The DNA here is from genome assembly GCF_050948215.1 of Halictus rubicundus. Lineage (NCBI taxonomy): Eukaryota > Metazoa > Arthropoda > Insecta > Hymenoptera > Halictidae > Halictus > Halictus rubicundus. Next base: position 3,721,039 of record NC_135149.1, on the reverse strand, counting down.
TTCTATCCTATTAGGGAGGGGGTTAGCCCTTACTCTGCGTATTTTTTGTTCTTTTTGTTTATAAACAAATTGAAATTTTTTCAACAAATTAGGTGAAAGTTCTGGGAAATTTACTCCTGCGAGTGTTGGTCTGATGGGGGAATTGTGTTATTTTACGTTACTTCCTCCTTTCGTCCCCTCATTAGTTAATAATTAATAACAAGTACATCGTCCCTGTTTTATTTTCCCCCTTGTCATCCTAGTAATGACAAATTTATATTTTTGGCATCGTGGGGTTTTTATCTAGTGCTGTAGCTATCTTTTGCCCCAAATAGTTTTTCCGATTTTGATAATTTTCGATGTTTTTTGTCGGCCATCTTGTTTTTTGTTTCTGGTTATTTTTTCAATCTTTCTTCACTAAAATATTTGTATTGGGTTAAAAACCCCGCCTAGCATTTTTGGTTAATATGTCTACTACCTATCTTAAGTTATTCGTTTGTTTATTTTGCCGTTATTGTTTATCCCTTACTGGCTCGACTAGGCACCCTTTTCATCTTAAGGTTTTTGGCATGTCCCCTTTGATCCTAACTGTAGGTAATCCTATCGCTAGATTTTAATTTTGTTAAGGTTTTCGATCTATTTATACGGCCATCTTGTTTCCTATTTCCGGATATTTTTGGAAAATCTCTTTTCGTTTTTGTTTCTGTCGTTATGAAACTGACGTACTCCAATTTTGGTTTTAATCCGCTCTATATTTAATGTGTTATTTTGAGTTTAGCTAATTACTATTTAATAATCATTTCCTGCTTCGCGGGTCCTCTTTCCTCCTTGTTTTTTACTGTTTGTATTTTTATCTAGGTCTAAATGACTTTATTTTATCTCTATTTAACGTATACTACTATCGAGCATTTGCTCCTATCGGATCGTTTTTGCCTTTGCTATCTTCTTATGTTTTTCTACCTCTCCTATTTTAGCATTATCTTCAGATACCATATTAACCATTGTCCCATCCGTAGCTGCTCGGCTACTTAATTTTCATTTTTTAAGCCTAGTTAGATCCTTCTATATTGACTTCCTGTACCCTTTTAAAATTGTAATCGCTTTTCACCTGATGTGCAGTACGTCGAGTTTCTTTATACTAGCGATCTATTCTAATATACTATTTACATAATTATTCTACTTTTATACTACCTCTCTATTTTCCCTATTATACCTATTTCTAATTTTTTCGCATACTAATTTAGCCTAATTTTCTATACATATGTTGTCTATTTACTCTTATTTTTCTCACTCGCTATTTGATTTTCTGATTTTCTCTCTCGCCCGCATGGGCACGTTTACGCTAAATACGCAGTGATGTTGCTGTTTCTACCTGATGGCAGAGAAACGGGGGGGGGGGGGGGGTTGATTCTTCAGCCAGCCCCGATGCGCTTTCCGGTGAGGCTTCGAAGGGCAGCGATTCTGGTCTCAGGTTGCCTTGAGGTTTCTGCTTTCCCTAGCCTGGTCCCGCTTTCCAGCTTCTTTCACAGGCCTTGGTCCACATTTCACCCCGCGGTTCGTTTCCTGTCCTGGATCCGCTATGTCTATTCGTCCTTTGTTCACGAGTGCATCGGGGGGGTCCCCCCGCCCCCGCTCCATCAGTGTCCTGCAAGCGAGAGAGAGTAAGAGAGAAGTTCTAATCCTATTACTATAATTACTGGTTTTTACATCTATTTCTTATATCTACTTTACAATTGTACTTATAATTAAATTTCTACTTAGCTTGTACTTCTTTTATAATCCAGCTAGACGGTTCGGGTCCTCCGATTCCAGGTCTGCTGCGATTTCCCTTGTTTCCTGGGAATCCAGCCCCTGCTGCTCCCTTCTCCTTTCTTCTGCTTCTTTTTTACGCAGGATTTCCCTGCAGAATGTAGCAAACGCCGTCCATGCTATTTGCTCTTTGCAGATGACGTCGATGATGTTATCAGGACCTAGGACTTCCTCTCTGGTGCCCAGTGCTGTCCTTAGTTCCCTTCTTTCTTCTTCCCATGTTTGGCAGGAAAACAAGGTATGTTCTGGGGTGTCCGGTGTTCCTGGATGGTACCAGCAATCCTCGGATACCGCCTTGCCGATTCTTTTTCTAAAAACATTAAAGACACCATGACCCGTTAGGGCCTGAGTTAAATAAAAATCAAGTTCTCCGTGTTTCCTCTCTGTCCAAGTCTTAATTTGGGGAATTAATTTAAATGTCCATCTTCCGACTAGCTCTGTCTCCCATGCTCTTTGCCAATCGACCATGGATTCATCCTTGACCGTTCTTCTCGCCGCTTTTTTAAGGGTTGCCTTGAGCTGTAGGATTTCTTCCTCCGATCCGTCCCCCTCTTCTAATCCTGCCATTTCTGGGAAGTCGTCACGAATGGGGAGTCCTCTTCTCAATCTCGTTCTTATTACTCCTATGTCTCTATTAATTGTTTCCTCCAATTCGAACAATTTTCTCCTTTCCTGAATCTTGAATATCCATGGCGTGATTCCTGCTAGAACACACAAAGTTTGAGCAGGTACAGTCCTATATGACGAGATAACTCTAGACAGGGCGATTTTTTGCGTTCTAACGAGTAGACTCCCGCTGCTGTAGTTTTCCAAAACCGTTGACCAGATGGGGGCTCCGTAGAGCACGATGGATTCTATAGTCATATAATATAGTCTTCTGGTTGCTTGTTTAGCCTTCATCGCGTTTGTCATCAAGCCGCTCAGGGCAGCCAGCGTCCGAATTGCTTTGTTGGAAGCCGTTTCTATATGCTTTTTAAAGTTTTTTCCTTCGTCAAAAATGACGCCTAGGTACTTTAGATGCGATTTAGGTTTAACTTCGATGTCGTCTATTTTTATAGTGAAGTTTTCCCCAACGTTCTTCCTGTTTAGCATCATGACTTCCGTTTTACTTCCTGCTAGTGCCAGGCCTGCTGTTTCCATCCATGTCTTGGTGTCTTCTATTATAGATTCAGCTCTTATTTTAAGTCTGTTAATAGTTGCAGCCTGGGCAATTATTACGACGTCATCTGCGAAGGCTAACCTCATCGTCATTGGAGGCAGAGGACGCTTCAGAAGACCATCGTAAACTAAGTTCCAGAGCAGGGGACCCAAGACCGATCCCTGTGGAACCCCCATACACATAGGGAGCCTTACCGGTCCCTCCTCCGTCTGGTACGTTACGACTCTATTCCTGAAATAATTTCTTATTAAACTTACCATGTATTCGGGAAGGGATCTCTTCCTCATTTCCTCTATTATTGCTTCCCATTTTAGGGAGTTGAACGCGTTCTTAACATCCAGGGCTATCATAGCCCCGAATCTCTGCTTATTAGAGGATTCAATAGCTGCAGCTCTGATCCTTTCCATGGGCTGGAGGGTAGACTTGCCCTTTGAAAATCCGAACTGGTTTTGATCGAAGGGTTCGTCTCCTAATTTTTCAAGCATCCTTTTCTTTAGTATGTATTCGAATAGCTTAGCCATCGAGTCTATAATACATATAGGTCTGTACGCCGAAGGTTCTGAAGGGTCCTTTCCGTCTTTCCTTAACAGGATGGTCTTCGCCTCCTTCCAAGCAGATGGTATAGTACTTCTTCTGATGATGCTGTTATATAATATCCGGAATCTGTCCGGTCTAAATTGTACCATTATTTTAATTAGTTCAGGTGGTATGCCGTCCATACCCGCTGCCTTTCCTGTTTTCAGGAGGGCCGCCGCCGCTTTAAGTTCTTCATGCGTGATTTCCGGAAAATCATTATTTTGAAGATGTTCATTTATTCTTTCTGTTTCAGGTTCTCCCTCTAGGTTCTCGTCGTCCCTGTCACCCGGATCTGGATCTTCGTTTCCTGGGTCTTGATGATTGTTCTCCGCATCATGGTAAGTATTGTTTGTTTCCTGGCAGTTATTTCTACTATTGTCCTGTGGAAAAAGTCCTTTCATAACTTCCCTTGCAAAATCCATCGACAGTGTCGCCGGGGGGTTGCCCTTTTTGGCTCTTCTAATTATGGCTTTATAGGGTTTCCCCCAGGGATCCTTTTCAATGGATTCACAGAGTTCCTTCCATGATCTGATCTTTTCCTTACTTATGGTGGATTGTAGTTTCTTCTTTTCCTTTTTGTAAAGGAACGTCAGGATTTCTCTTTCCTCCTCTCTTTTTCTTTTCCTCGCTCTCTGTACTCTTCTTCTTAAGTTTTGTACTTTTTTTCTAATTTCCTTTATTTCCGGGGTCCACCACGGGTTATTTCTTGGTCCGGTTCCCCTGCCCTGCTCTGTTTTGTCTATTGCCTCGTTACACGCTCTTATAGTTGCGGCTATAAATTTTCCTTGTTTTTGTACTGTCCAATCTTCCTCTGCATTTAACTCTTCTTCTTCCAGGATATTATTCAGGGTTTCTCTCAGTTTGTTGAGGCCCTGGGGGTTAATTCTCCACCTGTAAATTTTTTGATTATTCTCTGGTCTAATAGATTCTTTCATTTTTAGATTCGTAAGAATATATTTATGGTCAGAGGCCGACTCTTTGTTCAGGACTCTGGATGTCAAACCATCGTTTCCCACGATCTCAGGTGTTGCTGCCACGAAATCCAGATAGGAGACCGAGCTTCCTCTTTCGAAGGTAGGTCCTCCCCAGGGCCTCACCGGGACGATTCCGCTATTTAGAAGGGAATCTAAGAGGATTGTACCCTTAGCATTCTGCTCCTCCGAGCCCCAGGCGGGAGATCTTGCATTAAAATCCCCCCCGAGGACAATGCTTCTTCCTAATGACTTCTCTTGCCTGGCATACTCTAATATTTTCTTTATTTTTAGTGCGTATATTTCCTCAGTAGTGTTAGGTGAAAGGTAGGTACTTATAAATACTATGTTTTTCATTCTTACGGCTATGTAATCGTCTTCTATTCTGTCCGCATCCTCTTGTCTTTTGCTCCCATTGTATCCCGTGATCCATAATGCTGCGTTGCCTTTTTTTGAGTATAGCCAGCTTCCCGGGTTAAATAGGGGCTCGGAGATCAGAACCAGGTCCGCCTTTTCTTCCATTGCTGTCTGGGTCAGCAGGCAATGTGCCAGTCTGCAATGGTTCAAATTAATTAGTAATATTTTTAAATTGAATTTTATTTATTGCTCCCAGCTAGCTGCTGCAGATATAATTTGTACTGGGGGCAGTTTACCGCCCCCGCGACATGCTCGGCCTTGGCTGCTGGGATGCCTTTCCTGGTGCAGAGTACACAGCATCTTATCGCCTGGCACCCGTTTATTTGGTGGCCAGTAACCCCGCATCGTCTGCATATTTCCTGGCCCTGGATATCTAATCTGCAATTGTATGATAAATGCCCGAAGTCATGACATCTGAAACATCTTACCAAATTCTGCGTCCTGGCGATTCTGCAGCTGGTAAATCCTATTTTAATTTTATTTTTGTTTTCCAGCTTTTCTAAGGCTTTCGCCGGAAGATTAATAATAATTGTTTTAGTCCCACCGAAGGTGAACCTAGCAGTTTTTAGCTCCACCTCGTGTAGTTCTAAATTGATTTCCTTAGCTAGTTCCGCTATTATTTCCTCTCTTTCCAAGGTCGGGTCGACGTCCTTAATTTCAAAGGCTACCTTCGGGGTTAGCCTTCTGACGGCGTGCTCCCCTCCCAAGGTTTCTTTCACTATTTTTTCGAACCCTGCACTATTAGCGTCCTTCTCCATTTCAATAATCAAATCTCCGCCTCGCGATTTCCTCACGGTTTGGATGCCTTCCATCTTATTTCCTGCATTATTTTTTAATTCCTTAAATAAATCTGCGAACGTCTTTGTTCCGCCAGATTTGATCATGATTGCTTCTGTTTTCGGGGGTGCCGGGATCTTCCTTTTTCTCTCCCTTTCCCTTTCCTCCTCATTTCTTCTTCTCAGAGCTTCTTCTTCTTCTTTCTTCTTTTTATTCGCTTGTCTTTTCTCTTCTGCCTTCTTTTTCCTCTCTACTAGTGTGAATTTCTCGGCTTCTCTGGGGTTGTCTTCTTGATAATCTGTATTATAACCCTTTTCTTCACTTCTTCTTTCTATCCTGTCGTCTTCTGTTTCCGTATCTCGGTCCTCGCTTGTAATTCCACCTCTTGGAAGTTTTCCTTTTTTCCCTGTGTTCATTCCCTTTCCTCCCCTGGGTTTCGTTTCCTCGGTTGCCGTAGGGCCGTATCCGGTCTGGGCAGGCGAGCTCTGGGTACCTATGTCCCTAAGATGAATGCTATCCTTTAATTTTTTATTTTCTAATCTTAGTTCTATATTTTTTAATTTAATTATAATTGATTCCGTATTTCTATCAGCCTGGCCAGCATGAAGTTTAATAATGCTTTTAGTTTTACTGTTAGGATCCGCAGTGTAATTTTTTAATTCTCTCGTTGATATTTTAGTTTTGGCTAATAATTTTCCCAAATCTTTTATTGCTTGTAGGATGTCTTCCTGGTTACTCCCCTCCTCCTCATCCGATGAGATATCCAAAACTGTTTTATTTAAATTATCTTCTTTCCTGGTTTTTTTGTTCTGCTTCCTCACCACCGGGGATACAAAAGACGCGTCCGTACTAGATCCCGAGTCTTCCTCGTCCTTACTTGACCTCTGTCTTTTTTCCCCCGTTTTTTCCATTTTTTGTTCGACCGGAAGGTTTTTGTTATCCGTGGTGTTCGGGGTTTTGGGAGAAAAGAATTTGTCCATAATTTCTCCCTCGAGGGCTTACGCCCCCCCCTTATTCCTAAACTTTCCTCACCTATCAGAAGGGATTTTTATATTTTATTTCAATAGCTATCCCTATCTTATCCTGTCCTACCCCTTCGTTCCTTTCCTTATCCTAATTCTTATAGGTATATAAATCAGGAGGTTGATCTGGGATAAGAAACTAAAATAGAGCTTAATATCGAAATTTCCTCTGTATTTTAACTTTTGCAACTCGTGATTATGACAAAATTCTTAACTTAAAACTATTCGATTTAACTAAACTTAATTCTATCTTACTATTCTAATTTTACGCTTGATCGCAACCTATTTCTATCGCCTTATCTTTATTTAAAAAACTACGTTCGCTCGCTTAAAATAAACTAAGTTACCGCATGAAACTCGACGTACTAATTTTTTCAAAACGTATCGAATTTGGGTTGAAACGGATTACTAAGTACAGCGCGCACGGTATACTTAGTAATAGCTTCCTTAATTTCGCTTTCTAACCCTTTTTTCCTTCGAAAAAGCTGCTTTTTTATGTTCCGCCCAAGAGCGAAGGGGGGGTTTTCCGTTAGCGAACCCCCACTTTTTATTTTTCGTTCGTGTATGTCTCGAGGTGTGTGTCGATCGGTCCGAAGAAAGTTTTTCGGTCAGACGTCTATTTCGCCTAGCAGGGGCCTGTTTTTCGTGAAAAAGGGGGGGTATCGGCGAAATTTTTTCACCCTGGGGAATTTTTATTCCCCTTCTATCGCCCCCTGTCCCTTCTTGCCCCCTGAGGGGACCCACGACCTCAGTTTATCCGGTTTCGTCTAAGTGCCTTTCGGACACCCGGTATATGGCCAAACTCTACTTGATCTGATTAGGTCGTGTGACGGCTCGTTTCGAAGGGCTCGGCACCCTCTACCTGTTCCCCTACTTTCCCTTCCGGTCCTCCCTCAAAACGACCCTCCCTTTTCCAATATCTCAGAAAGGGGAGGGGGAAACCGAAATTCTGTCGCAGGGGGGAGAGAAGCTCTCCGAATTCCCTTCACTTATTGCCCGTACTCGATAATATTTATATATTAATTTTCAGCCTAATCGGATCAACTTTGCCTATTCTCTACCTTTCCTATTCTTCTTTTGTTTTCCGTGCTTTTTATCTTTTTTCGCTTAATTCTCGCACGTTAACTCTACTTTCTCTTATAGCGGTTGCTTTTCTATTCCTTATTCAGTCCCTAAACACGTTCCGATTGTTTATTCCGTGTACCTTTTATCCCTTCAGGTATCTAAACTAATTTTCTTTCGCTTTCTTTTGTTTCAGCAGCAGTAGAAACGTGCCGCCGGAGCTTCACCCTCTACTGCCGTCTCTATCTTTCTAACTAGAATTCGTAATTTTATTCTTCGTACATCTACACTATACTATTATACCCTACTTACTATTTACTATTAATGCTTTTAACTTATTATTTAATTTAATTTATTTAATTACTTAACTTATTAACTGACTAAATTCTAATTATATAATTTGTATCTATTTGCTATAAGTATTACCCTTTACTATTCTCTACTCTACTCTACTCTAACTATCCCTTTATTTTTCAACTAAAGCTAACGAAATCTATTTTTCCTACTTTCCTAATTGTTTAAACTATTTACTTTACTTTTAAGGGGGGGAACCGCCCCGGCAGCTTCTGCCGTATTTTAACGGCTTTCCCCTTGGCAAAGTTTGTCCACCACTACACTTTTACAGTATTTGTAACTAATTTCCCAAAAAGTGTCCACTTAGCACAAATCTGTTTTTATCCACTGGTTTCTACCTTTTTCATCAATAAAACCGTATTAGTTTTTGCTTCAATTTATTTACTTTATGTACTAAATTTGTTATTCAATTTAGTTTCCTCTTTTAATTCAGAAAAAAGCGTGGAACCGATCTGAAGTACGGGTTTCCCGACTCCAACCCTAACCCTAACCCTAACCCTAACCCTAACCCTAACCCTAACCCTAACCCTAACCCTAACCCTAACCCTAACCCTAACCCTAACCCTAACCCTAACCCTAACCCTAACCCTAACCCTAACCCTAACCCTAACCCTAACCCTAACCCTAACCCTAACCCTAACCCTAACCCTAACCCTAACCCTAACCCTAACCCTAACCCTAACCCTAACCCTAACCCTAACCTTTTCTGAGGGTTAGGGTTAGTTTTGGGGGGTGGGGTTGGTTTTGGAGGGTTGGGGTTAGTTTCCGGAGGGTTAGGGTTAGGTTTTGGTGGGTTAGGGTTAGTTTTTGGAGGTTGGGGCTAGGTTTTGGAGGGTTAGGGTTAGGTTTTGGTGGGTTGGGGTTAGATTTCGGAGGGTTAGGGTTAGTTTTTTGAAGGTTAGGGTTAGTTTGGGAAAGTTGGGGTTGGTTTTCGGAGGGTTAGGGTTAGGTTTGGTGGGTTAGGGTTAGTTTTTGGAGGTTGGGGCTAGGTTTTGGAGGGTTGGGGTTAGATTTCGGAGGGTTAGGGTTAGTTTTTGAAGGTTAGGGTTAGTTTTCGGAGGGTTAGGGTTAGGTTTGGTGGGTTAGGGTTAGTTTTTGGAGGTTGGGGCTAGGTTTTGGAGGGTTAGGGTTAGGTTTTGGTGGGTTAGGGTTAGATTTCGGAGGGTTCGGGTTAGTTTTTGAAGGTTAGGGTTAGTTTGGGAAAGTAGGGGTTAGTTTTCGGAGGGTTAGGGTTAGGTTTTGGAGGGTTTGGGTTAGTTTTCGGAGAGTTGGGGTTAGTTTTTGGAAGTTTGGGGTTAGTTTTTGAAGGTTAGCGTTAGTTTTCGGAGGGTTAGGTTTTGGTGGGTTAGGGTTAGTTTTCGGAGGGTTAGGGTTAGTTTTTGGAGGTTGGGGCTAGGTTTTGGTGGGTTAGGGTTAAGTTTTGGTGGGTTAGGGTTAGATTTCGGAGGGTTGGGGTTAGTTTTTGGAAGGTATGGGTTAGTTTTTGAAGGTTAGGGTTAGTTTTTGGAGGTTGGGGTTAGGTTTTGAGGGTTAGGGCTAGTTTGGGAAGGTTGGGGTTAGGTTTTGGAGGGTTAGGGTTAGTTTTTGGAGGGTTAGGGTTAGTTTTGTAGAGTTTGGGTTAGTTTTTGAAAGGTTAGGGTTAGTTTTTGTAGAGTTAGGTTTAGTTTTCTGAAGGTTGGGTTGGTTTTGGTAGAGTTAGGGTTAGTTTTTGGAAGGTTAGGGTTAGTTTTGTAGAGTTTGGGTTAGTTTTTGAAGGGTTAGGGTTTCTTTTGTAGAGTTAGGGTTAGTTTTTTGAAGGTTAGGGTTAGTTTTTGTAGAGTTAGGTTTAGTTTTCTGAAGGTTGGGGTTACTTTTCGGAAGGTTAGGGTTAGGTTTTTGGAGGGGGTTAGGGTTAGTTTTCGGAGGGTTATGGTTAGTTTTGCAGGGTTTGGGTTAGGGTTAGTTTTGGAAAGGTTGGGGTTAGGGTTTCGTAGGTTACGATTATGTTTTCCATGGTTATGGTTAGGTTTTCGATCGTTAGGATTAGATTTTCCGTGGTTAGGGTTAGGTTTTCCATGGGTAGGGTTAGGATTTCCATGGTTAGAGTTAGGTTTTCGAAGGTTAGGGTTAGGGTGTCGGTGGTTAGGATTAACTTTTTAGGGTTAGGGTTAGGTTTTCGATAATTAGGGTTAACTTTTAGGATTAGGGATAGGTTTTAGGGCTAGTGTGAACGGTTAGGGTTAGGTTTATTGGAGGTACGGTTAGGTTTTTGTTGGTTACGGTTAAGTTTTTAGGGTTAGGGTTAGGACTATTGTGTGTAAGGAAACTTCTCTGTAGGAAGTCATTAGAGAAGAAAGTTAGAGTTTTGATATTGTATAAACCGCGAGTGGAGTAGAGTAGAAATATTGAGGAATGAACAATCTCAGTGTTTCTTAATAATTTTCTAAACAAAATAAAATAAAGTGGTATAGTAGGGAGTGATATCAGTGCACACATCAATAGTTCATTAATATTCATATCAACATTTTATCAATAGCTACCAATTTTGAGCGGGGGAAAAAAAAAAAAAAAAAAAAAAAAAATTTTGCGGCTCCGCATTGTCGATGCTAAAGCAATACGTCACGGCGTAGGAGGCCGGAGGGAGTAAGAAAACATTTCCAAAAAGTGCTTAGAAATAGCAGGAGGATGCTTTTTCTCGGAAACGAAGGATTTTAGGAGAAAAAAGGAAGGGGTCGAAAAGAAGGAGAAGGACGCACAGATGAATTTAAGACTTGTTCCGGAAGATTAGGCCCCTCCTCGGCGCGAAGTCGCTGCATCGCGGCGACTTTGCGCCTCGTCGGCTTCGCCGACTCGGCTTTTATCTCTCCTAGAAGCTAAAAAAATTAATTGAGAAAAGCAGATTAGATTTCTAAACTGGAGGAGGTAATCCGGGGCGATTCAGTAAGCCGCACGACGAGAAAAAGAGAAAAATATCTCAGACTCGACTTAAATAAAATAATAATATTAAAAGGCGGACCCTGAGAGGAAAGAGGGGGAGGGGGTTAAGGACTACTGCAGCTCCTCAACGCCCATCACCGTAGAAAACCAAGTAAAAGGGCAAATTTCTGCGGAAAAGAAAGATTCGAGCTGAAAAAAACTAAAGTCAGTCTTAGGGAAAAAGCAGGATAGAGAGATATATAGGGGCAGGAAGCTATAGCAAGTATAGAAATTGCTAAGTTGCGTACTTATAAGAATTTCTTCAGGGAAAACACAAATAGACAGGGACAAATTAAGAGTGGAAAATATAAGTTCGAATATTTAATTAAGTAGTAATAATTTATAATTTCGCACTTGGAAAAACTCTGAAAGTTATAAAATAAGACTAGGGTATATATAAATTTAAATCTAGATAGATAACTGAAAGAGGAGATAGAACACTAAGTTTCAAATATTTAAATTAATTATAAATAAATAAATATATGTGAAGAAATGGCATTTCTTTAATTCAAATTTTACCGCGCTTCGCGCGTTGTAGAGCATAGGGACGGATAGAAAGAGATAAAGGAGAGAGATAGAAGACTACGCGATAGAGCACGTGTTCATAAAGTAAGAGAGTTAGAACAGAGAGGAATGAGAGTGCTCACGCCCGGGTTTTCGGCGTTCCCGATATAGTGCTGACATCTGCTCAGCCTTAGCATGGCACAGAACCGGTCAGTCTTTCCTGGAACAGAACCGGTCAGTCTTTTAGCATGGCACAGAACCGGTCAGTCTTTCCTGGGACAGAACCGGTCAGTCTTTCCTGGGACAGAACCGGTCAGTCTTTTAGCATAAAACTGAACGCACATTATTTTTTTAACCAGGATTAGAACGTACAGCTTAATTGTTGTACATGAAATATGTAACTAACATGTAAATCTTGTGTACAAAATCTCTAATTAATATAAATTAAGAATAATATTAATTGTAATGATACGTATTTTATTTTTTTTTCCAAGTTTGTAGTTGCAAACTTTAGTTGTAAAAAATGGAAAATCCGGAAAAATTCGAACAAATACAGATCTCACATCGAAGTTTAAAAGCGACCAAACTGAATATTAATTTAATAATGAGCTATTGTCATCAACACTATCTTAAATTTTTTCATATATATAGCTACTGTTATTATTAATTAAAAAAAAATTTCTTTCATGAATAAATATTTTTTCCACCTCAGCACCATAAGATTTTTACTAGATGACTTTAAAAACACATTAGAACTATTTTTAAATAATTTTACTCGAAAACATTCTAGTTTACTCTTTATTTCACCGTTCTACTAATTTTTTATGGGCTGCATTGCAGCTCTGTTTAACACCCCTTTACAACCCAATACCATGGTACCATCCATATTCAAGGAAGAACAATTTTTTGCGACGATCATTGAAAAAATAAAAGTGTTTCCTTCATTTCAGTCCTTTAGTGCGTTGGTGACGTAGCGCCCAGCACACCTACCTGTGTTCTGTGTCACATCTGGAGTTTTATGGTACGCTAACAATCCCTATTGAGTCGCAAGCCAGACCATACAAACGAATGCATCCACAACTTCCAGAGACCTGCCTCCAAAACTAATTAAAGGAAGGCTAGACATGCAGTGTGTACTAAACTCCTCAAAAGAGGTGGATTCCAGTCGCTCGTGTCATAAACCGCATTCGATACTTCATCGACAGGGTGATCTTACATATTTCTGTAACAGTTCCTGAACACATTATCATTCATCTGAAACTGCTTTGTACGACATTACACACGCCACATAATTTTTATTTTCTAATTTTATCAAAGTAGTATATATAACAGAATCATACAAGTGTCTACAATTACTTGAAATCCAAAATACAGAGCGTTTCTTCCTCTGCGACTGTAAAAAAAGGACTTTAAAAGAATGTTTAGATAACAGGTGGGCTGTCCTTCCAAAAGGCACCTGTGACCAGAGTTGGGCATTTTATCTATATCTTTTATTCGAAGGCTTCCAATATGTAAATCTTCGAATAACTTTTGCCGAGCGCCGAGCATCAAAGACTCAGCGAAGACAGACGACATACAATGTAAGCGGATGGAGAATCGCGCACGAATGAAAGTTTAAACTTTTAGATTTTTCAACATATCCTCAAAAAATTGTGACGAGCGAATGGAGGGGATTTTCCTGATGAAAATGAGATCAAATTCGAGTGTAATCACTGTTTCAACTGATACGTAATGTTTCGTACGTAAAGTTTCACTGATACGTAATGGTACGATAAAAATTACAATCTCATTAAAGACAGTCCAAATGATGTCGTGTTTGCACTCATTTTGATCGGAACAAGCTCTACAACTCATTCGTCTTAACAATATTGTTCTGATTAAAAACATAAAAGCATAAATTGCCAATAATGCTGGATTCTCCATCTGCTTACATTGTAGGTTGTTGGTCGGTCGTTGGTCTTTGAAGTTCCGAGCTCGTAGAGTCGCGAGATATCGGCGTGAAACAACTGCCAATCCAATTGCAAAACTTCTTTATTTCTCATTATTTTTTTATGGGACTTGCGCCAACTAATTCGTGGCATTCTTCTGATTAAAATGACACTAAACACGGTACAAATTGGACTGTATTTAGCATTGTGTGCCGTTTGGCAGTCGCTGGGTCTTAGACATTCGGCGCTCGTCGGTCCTCGTCGGCCGTCGTCGCCGTTTATTCGTCGAGCTGGCAAAAGTTATAGCAAAAATTATCGAAGCCTTCGAATAAATCTACGGATAAAAATGCTAAATACAGTCCAATTTGTACCGTGTTTAGTGTCATTTTAATCAGAAGAATGCCACGAATTAGTTGGCGCAAGTCCCATAAAAATATCATGAAAAACAATGAAGTTTTGCAATTGGATTGGTAGTTGTTTCACACCGATATCTCGCGACTCTGCGAGCTCGGAACTTCAAAGACCAGCGACCGACCAACGGCCTACAATGTAAGCAGATGGGGAATCGAGCATTACTGGCAATTTATGCTTGTATGTTTTTAATCAGAACAATATTGTTAAGACGAATGAGTTGTAGAGCTTGTTCCGATCGAAATGAGTCCAAACACGACATCATTTGGACTGTCTTTAATGAGATTGTATTTTTTATCGTAAAATTAGGTATCAGTGAAACTTGTTCGATTACACTCGAATTTGACCTCATTTTCATCAGGAAAATCCCCTCCATTCGCTCGTCACAATTTCATGAGGATATATTGAAAAATCTAAAAGTTTAAACTTTCATACGTGCGCGATTCTCCATTCGCTTACATTGTATGTCGTCCGTCGTTGCTGGGTCTTTGAAGCTCGGCGCTCGGCAAAAGTTATTCCAAGATTTATTCGAAGCCTTCGAATAAAAGATACAGATAAAAGATGAAAAAATTATTCGAAGTTCGAATAAATCCGCTTCGAATAGAAAAAATTATCTTTATTCGTCGGATAAATTCTCGACGAATAAAATTATTTATCCGATACTCGTCCAATAAAGATGCTTTTTTTTATTCGAACCTTCAAATAACAAATAAAGATAAAGTATCTTTTATTCAAATTTTCATTTAAATAATTTTTTATCCCAAATAATGCCCATCTCTGCGAGGGCCGTTAGCACCGTGAAAGATTTACTTAATATTTAATTGAATTTAATAATTACAAAGAGGGTATCATGAACAAAGTGCATGCACTTGGAACTGTTACAGAAATATGTAAGATCACCCTTTCGATGAAGTATCGAATGAGGTTTATAACACGAGCGACTGGAATCCGCCTCTTTTGAGGAGTATAGTACACACTGCATGTCTAGCCTTCCTTTAATTAGTTTTGGAGGCAGGTCTCTGGAAGTTGTGGATGCATTCGCTTGTACGGTCTGGCTTGCGAGTCAATAGCAATTGTTAGCGTACCATAAAACTCCAGATGTTACACAGAACACAGGTAGGTGTGCTGGGCGCTACGTCACCAACGCACTAAAGGACTGAAATGAAGGAAACACTTTTGTTTTTTCAATGGTCGTCGCAAAAAATTGTTCTTCCTTGAATATGGATGGTACCATGGTATTGAGTTGTAAAGGAGTGTTAAACAGAGCTGCAATGCAGCCCATAAAAAATTAGTAGAACGGTGAAATAAAGAGTAAACTAGAATGTTTTCGAGTAAAATTATTTAAAAATAGTTCTAATGTGTTTTTAAAGTCATCTAGTAAAAATCTTATGGTGCTGAGGTGGAAAAATATTTATTCGTGAAAGAAAAATTTTTTAAATTAATAATAACAGTAGCTAAATATATGAAAAAATTTAAGATAGTGTTGATGACAATAGCTCATTATTAAATTAATATTCAGGTTGGTCGCTTTTAAACTTCGATATGAGATCTTTATTTGTTCGAATTTTTCCGGATTTTCCATTTTTTACAACTAAAGTTTGCAACTACAAACTTGGAAAAAAAATAAAATACGTATCATTACAATTAATATTAGAGATTTTGTACACAAGATTTACATGTTAGTTACATATTTCATATAAAACAATTAAGCTGTACGTTCTGATCCTGGTTAAAAAAATAATGTGCGTTCAGTTTTATGCTAAAAGACTGACCGGTTCTGTGCCATGCTAAAAGACTGACCGGTTCTGTTCCAGGAAAGACTGACCGGTTCTGTGCCATGCTAAAGCGGCGATGTCACGAAAGTGGGAACGCCGAAACCCCGGGCGTGAGCACTCTCATTCCTCTCTGGTTGTAAACACTAATCACGCCAGTTATCTCGCCCTCTCGTGTCTAACAATCCAATCCATTCGGCGAACGTCCGCACCATCTCGCGGCCGCGCAGCATCAGGACCAATCTCCAGGGAGAGAGAGAGAGAGAGATCGACCTAAGAGGGACAAGGACACCGACCCATTCTCCGTAGCCAATCCGAGGGATCACGGCTGCCCCATCTGCCTCTGTTTCTTGCAATCTGTCCAGGACTGTTGGTGAGTAGCATATCTACATATTTATGTGGAACCGTGGACCCGGCTAGACTTCGAACGTACGAGTCGAGTGAGCCAAATGGTTGTAATTTTGAAGCGTCTCTCCGCGGTAAAATCGCGAAGCGTCTTTACCATCGTGTAACCAACCGCGGGACGTAACAGTGATTGGTCTACTTCTACACCTTGTCTGTGCTTGCGTTTATGCCATCGTACGGTAAGTACCATGGCTGGGTTCTTAGTTTTAATCTCCGGCGGAGGATGGCACTACGATTCTTTATTTTCTGGAGTTGCAATCCACGTTCCTAGTTCAATTTTTTAAATGAAAGAACACATTTAATTAGCAAGAAATATTGAAGCTGAAGTATCTTACATTGAGCTCTTGCAATTTCTTGCTGAGAGAGGTATAAAAATAGAACATTTTTCACTGAGCTTTTATTTTATTGGTTAATATAAAATTTATAATATAAAATTTAGTTAGTTTTAAATGTACAATTAGTTAGTTCTTTTATTCTGTTCACTTTCGATCACATACATTTGCAAATTCATACAATCTGTTTTAATGGTTTTCAGTGGTAATAAATTTGTATCGGGCATTTCAGGTACTTCTTCATTGATGATCCATGGGAAATCTTCACAGTTTGGGTTTTCGCTGAGACCAACATGGGCTGCTTCATATGTTTGAATCTCAACAGAAAAAGTTGCGTCATCTGGCACTGGTTTCAGATAAGATTCACACATGGACAATTTTAAACAAATTGTTCTAAGAGCCTCCTCTGTTTTTAAATAGTATGGGTCTTCTCTGGAAAAATTACCAGAATGTTGAGTAAGCCTTAACTATCAATTTATTATTTAATATACGCACTCTGTATTATTTGCTTGCAGCTTAACAATATCGAAAGTGAATTTCTCAATTGGTTGCTTTTTTATGTTGTAAATAACAAGATTTACTGCCTTCACACTATGCTCATCTTCTTTGACTAGCTCTCTAATAGCATTGAGAACATGTTTCAGGTACTCATTGAGCTCAGGATGCTCAGAAATATATACCACTGTACTGTAGATCTTTTTTTTTCTGAAGATTTCTTTAGGATATAAATTTCTGAAGTACAATATGTGATTGAATGACACCTCAAGAAATTCCAGCAAGATATCTACACCAACTGCAAATAGTTTCAGTCAGTAATACTATTTATTATTAATTTATTAATTCCAACTGCTCAAGCTTTTCTATTTACCTATTTTGTCTTGAGACATTTTGAGCTCTGTTTTACCACTTAAATAATTACTACTTCACGGAAGTTTATACAAATTTATGCCCTTAGAGATATATGTATTAAAAATTTATATAAAAATAATAAAGATAATTTGAAAAAAAATTATTTTCATATAAGGGTGTTGAACATCGAGATAAAAATTAATAAAAATATAAAAATAAATGCATTATACTTGCATTATACTATAGACTAGAGATAAACGGGTAAAATATGATTTTATATTAGTTTTTCGTATATTGTATTATTTAGAGATTAATTCGACGCGCGCATCGAGGGAAACCAATTGCATATGGCGGTCAGTGTACATCGGACGGTTAAAGTGTTTTTATGTGACTTTTTTTACCTGTGAACAAAAAATATTGATAGATACTAGTGATAATTGGCTTCACGAGCGTGATAAGTGTTCCCTTACAATCAGATAATGTTGTAGGGGAAGAATATAATGTTGTAAAAATAAAAGCGGCGTTTCTCATAACCTCGAACATCAGCAACGAATTCTACCTTCGTGCAGGTATACAGCTTACGATTTTTAGGCGTGTTGGATTGTTCATATGTTTTCAATTTCTTACCGATTAACTATGCTGCCCGTCATTTCTTTTTTATTGTTATCTTCGAACGTAGAAATCTATTGGAATCAATTGTATTGAGTGCCACTTTCGTTACGTTTTTATTTTACCAACGGAATCGTAATCCTCTCATGGCGCGAAATGAAACGCGTGCTTTTTCACGTTGCACCATTGCACTACTGAGCTGCAAATATTTATGCAAAGTGCAATAGTTAGTAAATTAACTTACGAGAACTGAGTCTTGATAAAAATTTAGACACTTTAATACGGTTTTTATCGAATCAAAATAATATTTTATCTTTTGCTATGAAATTGGAGATCATGAATTACAATAGGCACATGAATAAATACGATCAAATTTTATTTAAAAATTGATAATCTTTTCAAGGAATTTTTTGATTATTTTATACAAGGAGTAGTAGGAACATTTTACCATATATAACTAACGAATGTCACTCTTATATTTCAGAGAAGAATGCCGCCAAGCAAGAAGATTGATTTAGATAAACTAGCATGGGCTTGGGTGGAAGGTGTTTTACCCGAAGAAATAAAGAAAGTACATCTAGAGTCTGCCTATAGGATAGGTTTGAAAGCTTGTAAAAATTGCAAGTAAGTTGTACAATCCCAAAAAAATATTTCTTTTGCTATGTTCCTTTTATAAACACTCCTTATAATTGTGTTTTTCTTTTCCAGGCGTAACTGCACAAATAATCCACAATGTCTAACAGGCATAGGTGAAGAAAAGTATATGAAGTCTCAACTGGTAGAAGTAGCATCCTTAGAAAGTTCTTTATCCGAATTACGCGACCCCACAGAGTATGTGGGCTTAAAGAATCTGGGTGCTACTTGCTATGTGAACAGTTTAATTCAAATGTGGTTTCACAACGAAGACATGAGGTATATACTTTCTTTGAGTTCGCTCTACTCGTAAGAATGCTTGTGAAAATCTTAATAAGACAAAAATGAAATTGTACATTTTTTACAGGAGGATAATATACAAGTGGAACATCACAGAGGATCCAGAGGAAAAGGAGGCGGTGTGTCAAACCAAGATGGCGGGACTACCATTTCATCCGGTGACAGCGGTCGGCCAGTTGCAATACATATTTGCTATGATGCAATTCGGAAATCGACGTCTACTGGACCCAATGAATCTCGCGGTCGCGTTGTCTCTGGACACTAGAACTCAGCAGGATGCGCAGGAGTTCTCGAAGCTACTGCTGTGCCATATCGAAGGGAAACTGCAACAAAACGCGGCACTGAGGCAGATGTTGCAGAGGCTGACACAAGGGAAATACAGCTATATCAATTGGTGGGTTTTCTGAAGTGGAAAACAAATGAGAATTGTCCTAAACGATGATGATGCTGATGATCTTGACGATGAGAACATGGTAGGACACGTTGCTCGCTACGGTGACTGGTGCGATCAACTGATCTGACCGATATGGAAGCTAATACCTCCTAAATAACCGAGGCTTTATGTCTGATGCAGCTGCTCCAAGTGCGGCACCGAATACCCGACCTCGACCACCTTCTACGAGCTGGATCTGCAGCTCGCGGCTACCATCAAGGAGGCGATAGAGAAATACTTGTCCGTGGAACACCTAACTGGAGCGAATCAGTATCATTGCGTTACCTGCAACGATAAAAAGGACGCGCGCCGATTTATACGCTTGGAATCCCTACCCGAAACCTTGAACATACAATTGATGCGTTTCGTCTTCCACAGGTACATATCTACGCTTTGATATGTTTTATACTTCCTAAGGGTGCGAGTACATTGGAGCTGCGATACTAATTGCAATACTAGGGAAGAGAGTGTCGCTTTTGTGAATGCTCCACTATAAAAGTATAAATTCTATTTGGACGCTTCGTTCTCTTCGTTAGTACCGTTGCTTCAATGTACTCGTATCCTAATATTCGTTATATTAATTTTATACGTTGCTCTGATAGAGATGCCGGTCAGAAAAGAAAGCTGAACTCTTTTATACAGTTCCCGGAAATCCTCGACATGTCCGAGTATGTCAGGTGTCCACCGCAGTCTCAAGTGTACGGTCTTGTCGCCGTTCTAAGCCACAAAGGGCCGTCCGCGCACTCGGGCCACTACATTGCAAATATATGTAATTCGAACGGAGAGTGGTATCAGTTTAGCGATGACAAAGTAGAGAAAATGCAGAACAAACGGATCGAGGACAGCGTGACTGGTAAGCATTAGAGGGGTGCGTGAACACGATGGTCGAGACGGGTCGGGTTCTCGAAAATTTCTGGATTTTCGATACATTCCAGATCTCTAATATCCCGATCCCGAATCAAATTCTCGACCCGCCCAGACCCGACATTCTCAGGTTCTCGCACGCCTTTAGTAAGCATGGATTTTATAGATTGTTGTGTCGACGAAAGGTCTCTCTGATGTTCAATTGAATATTTCTTATCGATTTCAGAGACTACAATGAAAGTTGTAAAACGTGGTCGAGTCCCAAAGGGTTTCCTGTCGTCCAACACGGCGTACATGTTGGTCTACAAAAAAGTGGCTATGGACGGGCGAATGAACAACGGGAAGAGGAGCAAATTGAGGAAAGTAGAAGTCGAAACTAATAGTCATAACGCGGAGACTCATAGCGACAAAGAGAAAGCAGACTCGTCGGACGAAGGCAAGCGCAAGAACGGGCCAGATTCTATTCTCCTTAATTCCGGCATTCCAAGCAAAATGCGGAAGCTGGATATAGAAAAGAAGATTGAGCCTGAGAGAGCAGTGTCCCCTTCGGGGATTGTAGATTCCACATCTAATGGGAAACACTACGAACCCGACAACAAGGAAAATCATTACGAAGTTAAGAGCAGCACAAAAGTAGACTATAAAAGGCTAAACGGTGCTGCGCACAGAGCCATGAGCTGCGGAGAAAGAGACTTTTATGAAGAGGTAAGACAACGTTGCTTTGACGCTACATTGAAAGTACTATACGGGGCTAATCGGTTGCAGATGGAGTTTGAGAGCTGGGAAGTCAGTTCCACGTTACGCGAGTTAGTGAGGCAGGAAAACGTAAAGCACGAGTTAAGTTTGTTGGCTATCCAACAAGAAAAAGTATGTACCGGCTAATTATGCGGTTTATTCCTTTTCCAAAATCCTTCTGACGATCACTCGTATCTCATTCTAGCAAAAAGAAATCGAAGACCAGAACTTGAAGAGACAGCTCGTGATAGACATCTACAACATTATTGCCAATACAGTATCTTGGGACAGGTATCAGTGGGTCCCAAGCGACTGGTTATCGAAATGGCTAAACGGCCACGCGTTTACCGAAGGTGTACCACCGATAGACAACTCCACGTTGTTGTGTCCGCACTTTCGGCTCGATCCACTGAAAGTGAATCGCGCGAAGTGTTTACCTCTGACAGCTGCGGAATTAATCTACGACAAATACCGCGGTGGCCCGCGGTTAGATGAAAATTCTCTGTGCGAGGTTTGCGTGAGGCGGCGGTACAAGCTGCTACGCTTCAAGATCTCGCTGGAGCGCGACTATAAGGAGGTCAGCGAGCTTATCCGGATCTTCAAGGAGCCGTAAGTCATTGGAATTCGAAGTTGCTTGATTAATTAGAACACTGTACGACGAACCACTATACTTTCTTTTTTATGCGATTCATTTTTGTTTATATCTCCACTGCATTCACATTTCGCATGCACACGTCAATCTCACTCGCTCTCGTTGCTCACATTTTTCACGGTGAGGGAATAGGCTAATCGGAGGGGAAATCATGCGACTCGCGATGAAGAAAAAGCTCGTCGCCCCTGAATTAGAATATTAACATTGTACAACGCTTATTTTGTTCATCGCAGGACTGAGGAGAGTTACATCGTGGGCGCCGATTCGTGGAGGTCGTGGCGGAGATTAGCGATGGAGAAGTTCCTAGACGACTTGGAGCATGAGATTCGAGACGAGGATGGTCAGTCATCGAACGGGCCCGAGGAGGACAGTAAAAGCAGCAGTAAAGAGAGCGAGGGGTCGAAAGACGTGGAGGAGAGCGAGGAGAACGAGGCGATACTCTACTTCAACGAGGATCTGCTCTGCGAGCACAGGTCCTTGAAGACACCCGTTTCGTCCAAGAAAATGGTACCGAAGGAAGCCTGGGTCATCCTCCGGAAGTACTTTCCAGAGTCGAAGGAGTACTCGACTGCATCCCCGGCTTGTTCCATTTGCGAGGTACTAGAACATTTAAGATATTCCTTAACACGTTGACCGACATGCGAATTTTATGCGCTTCACACAAGTCTCATTTTATGTAGTGATATGTCTCAATGAAGTCCTCCCCACCTTACATTATAATCTGGTTATTTTCAGCATTAATGAATTGACATTAAGTGGCATTATTTTTGTGTTCATAAAATTAAAATATAATCAGTTTTAAATAATTCCATAATTGCATTTCCTGCAACTGCATCCACATGTAATCGTTGCGCTGTTCCAGGAGAAAATGGAAAACGCACAGAAGGCTAAGAAGGACGACAAGATCAAGGCGAAACAGCAGAAAGACGAGCTGAACGATCTTTACCACGGGCGGAATAAGAACGAGATACAGAGATGCGAGGACCCCGAAAAGTTGTTCTACATCGTGGAGAAAGGCTTCCTGGATAGTTGGCGTTCCTTCGTCCGGTGAGTTTTTTCAAGTACTCGTCATACTGCGGATCTTAATGCGCTTACGGTATTTTTGATCCGTCTAAACATTCCATAGAAAAATATTCGGAGAAATGGAATCAAATTTTTAGCCTCTTTGGAACACGATACAACCCATAATAGGGAAATTAAAATAAAAATCTATACTCCCATAGAGATCAGAAATTTAGTTATAATTATTATATTCGGGATCGACAAGTACTGCCACCATTTTGCGATCGTACGAACCCGTACGCCATGGCTGACGCTAGATGGCGCGACAATGATCTCTGAGGAGTTAAAAAATTTAAAAAAGCATTATTTTTGTTAAATCACATCTTAACGAAATATTATAAATTACCAATTTTAAGCAATCGTTGGTTTTCACGAGTTAGAATTTTTAATATCATTCAAATGATGCAACCCACCTAAAATAATTACCAAAAAATAGTAAAAAATCCAATTATTTTTCTGTAAATCTCTACTGTTGGTGGATCTTTCAAATTATTTGATTTTTCGAGCGAGAGAGAGAGAGAGAGAGAGAGAGAGAGAGACTGCTTCGAATTTAATGGTCTATGGAGGTGAGGGCTCGATGCACCCTCTTTGTTGGGGTGAAACGCTTTGGAGGCATTGGGAGACTCGAGAAAATTTCACTGCATCCGTTTTTCCGAGCGCTTAGCTTAAACAACTGCGACGAAAGACAACGCGTGAAACGAGCCAGAAACGGCTATAAATCATTCCATCCGGTCGTGAAACGTCCTCGATCTTCGTTCGAGCGCGCAATTAGGCGACGAAAGACGCGGGTTCGGGTCCGAGCCAAGCAAATAGGGGTCGGGAAACGGTTCTGGGGACCGTGCGGAAAATCGGTCCTCGGACGGGGGTGGCAACGGGGCGAAATTGCGGCCGCGACGAGCCCCGAATAAGGCGAAACGGTATTAAGACGGCGGCGGATGGTGTTCCTCGAGGCTGATGTATCATTTGCCGGCGGGTCGTTAGGCGGTTTCAATTAGTTTTCCGTGCTGCTCCTGGCCCGGCATCCACGCGAGGATGGGGGAGCTCACCGCAGCCCTTAATCGCGCGGTCCAGTTTTTTCTCATAATTAGGAAAAGCTCGTTAATGCGTCCCTGCTGTCCCCGCTCTGCCCTCCTCTTCTCGCTCTTGCCAAATTCTAGGCCCTGCAGATCTCCGTAGAAACTATTCCGCGTTTACCGATTCGCATGGTTCGTTGATCTTGATCGTTCAGCATAGGGAACGTTCCAGGGATGATATCCCGGGCAAATTATTAGTTCTTTTCGGTTAACCATCGGATGGCGGACCATTTTATATGTTGATCATTTTTATTGTTTGAAATTACATCGTTCACAGCGTTGTTTTCCAATCTTTCGAAATATGTTTTTCAAGGCACCTTTGCTAGAGACTTCAGTCGACTTCTATCGATCCAGAACATCTGCCAATTTCAATGATTCAATAGAAAGCGGCAGTAACGTGGTGATTTCTAGAGAAGAGAATTCTGGGTGAGAATGGACCCAAGCTTCGCAGTCCAATGGTTAACGAAAAATTTGACAATTCTTGTAGAGTTGATACATATTTTCTTGGGGGCGTGGGATCGCGAGGACAACTTCACGCTGAGCATTTTAGTCGGTACGTTCTCCAGAATCAATGAATCTTCGAACAATTTTTCTCCGTGCTATAAATCGCCACGAACGTTGGGAAGGGTGTCTGAAAAATTAATCACCGAGAGGCACGAGCGAAGACAATGCCATTGGAAAAATATTCTCCTTTTGAAACGGTCCTCGTTCAACTAGCAAATTCCAGGAACCGCGGGGGTGGGATTTGCAGGCGTTCTTCGAATTCTTCTAGATTTTTACGGCGCAGGGCTCAGAGGGTGAGACGCAAAATCGCATTTTCTATTTTTTCGTACGAGTTTTGATCATAGGCTCGCATATACATATGTTTCGTTGGTTTTCCGAATTGTCAAAATGTTTGACTAAATGCTACGTGCCTCCTTTATGAAATACTAAAACGATTTACAAAAGTCATGAAATTTCTGAATACATAATATGCTGTGTACCATCGCTTTGAATAGACTACGACGTTGTGAACGTTACGTATCGGTGACGGTGTTAGCGAACGTGTTAAGAAGAAAATAAAATATAAGCGGTTCGTCGCGATCGTCTCAAGACCGTTTACCTCGTCTTCACCGAATTCGGCGGAGTGTCGGTCCTGTTAATCGGTCCTGGCCAATTAAAATTTAATCACCGCTCGTTTCATCCTTTTACACCGGGGCGATAAGGCTTGCCCCCTCGTTTGTTGGGGGATGGAACAACGGGGCCACTTATTTCGGGTTTTCACGAGCCTTTGGCCGGCACCGAAATCAAGCGTGACATGACACACGCCGTAATCCGCGCAAAGGGTTGATCCCAGTTTAGCCGGCTGTCCGTAAACCGTGGAACCCGCGGGACTTAAGCCCCGGCAAATTTGAATCCGTCAATCTTGACCGTCCAGGAGGAAGCGTATAATCAGCCCGCTTCTACGCTCCCGTAATACCCTCGCCCGGGCATTAGGGGCTTTTTTCCGACGGTGTCAGAAAGATTTAACACCGGTGTTTCGGAGGCGGGCTTAATTTCGCGCCGGGCAACCGTTGCGACATCTTCGCCGATCGTTTTTCTTCGCCGCGAGTCCTCTCCCGGACGCGATCATCTTCCGTTCCGAACTTGGAGAATTCAATTAGCCACTGGGAATGGGACGGAGGATGATCTTGGGTGTCTTCCCGCGTCATTAGTTCACCGCGTTTACGCATTTGCAGGGTGCGTGATCGTTCACGAGGCACACGGAAAGGTGTAGATTGACGATTTAGCTACCGGAAGCCTATTAGCGGGCTTCTCGTTGACGAATCGAGCAACGTTCTTCCAAATAATAACCCCGAAAGCAACGATTATTTATTGTTATTTCAGATCACCTCTTACTTCGCGATTGTTGTTGCTATTGCTGTTGTAACAATCTGTTGAGGGGTCCTTGGAGGTAATTTTTGAAAGTCTATGGTCCACGGCTGAGGACTTTTTAATAAATCCTTCAACAGTAACAGTATTTCAATCGCAAACTAATTATTTCTAATCATTTCGTTTGGTATTATTGTGCAAGAAATATTTTCAAGTTTTCCTTTGGAAACTTTTGGAAATGCTATTCTCTGTTAACAGTTAATCTTTCTATCGCTAGATATGTCCTAGTAGACCACGCAACTGCTTGTCCTATTACGATTTGCACAAAATTGGCTACGGAGATTAGACTGTACTTTACGTGTCAAAAATAACTAGTCCTACGTGGACGTGGACGCAGACGTGGTTTATTCGATTTGGTGAATTGCCTTTGGAACATTCGTCTAGGCTCGATTTCTATTTGCAAAGACGCGGTTTTTAGTCCCCGTTAGAACGACCGTCATCCGGTCTCCGTTCCCTCGATCAGCAATTAACGAAGATCCGTTAATCGAAAGTCGTTCTCCCCAGAACCGGAGACCTCTTCGCAGCTTCGGGGAAACAAATGGTCCCGCGGATTGCAATCTGTTCGGGTCGCCTCCGAGCAAAGTCCTCCGCCAATCCGTCAACGTCACCTGGATGGATCCGCGAAAGGATTACGTATTTGCATAGACGATCGCTCAACTTCTATCGGGAAGACCCCCGTGTCTTTTTATTGCCCCCGATACGTCGGGGAACGGTTTGCTCGGCCGTCGTGCTCCGTTTCGCGGCCATTTTATCAGAACGGATCCCTTAACTTCTGAAACCTGGGATCTTAAACTTTAACTTTCCATTCGAAAACGAGAAAACTATCTCTCGTAGAATAGATCCTTTACAGATTTCGATACTTTGTCTTCTCTTCTCTTGGACGGAACGGAATATTTCTTCTTCTAAAAATTGAAGCTAAATTAGAACTGAAGAGTAGATCAATTATCTATGCCAGATTTCGGTACTTTAGGCTGACGTGATTAAATTTGAGAATCCAGAGCAGCAGAATGTCCATCGAGGATTGCAGTTTTTCGGGTTTTCCCGGTCGTCGGAGGACGACGTTTCCGAATTTCCACGGGAAGCCTGGCGGTCAGGACGGTGGTAGAATAATTAGTCATTTATGAGGCCGTAAGTGGGGCCGCAAATCGCAAATCGGTCCCTCTCGAAGGGACAACGGCGTCGCAGGGACTCAGCAAGGACGGTCGCGGCGGCAGTGGCGTTATCTCGAAATTATTAATCACATCGTAACGCGTCTCGCCGACGGAGAAAGAGAGCCGAGGCCCGGGCGAAAGGGAGAAAGAGCCACGAGCCACCGGCTCCATGGACTTATCTGACACCTTAATCAATTCCAAGTTATTAATTACGGCCCCGTGGCCTCGAACGTTGCCGTTCTGGTCCTCCATCAAGCCGGTGGCACACGCTTAGAAAGCCACCGAAGCATTGTCTGCGGCTCACAATGCAGTGTCAACACGATCAGAGTCACATTTTCGGCCAGGTCATTAATAATTATTTAGAGAACCACCCTTAAGGACCTTCGTCGACGATTCCTTCCGATTCTCGCATCTTTTTCATTCTCTTCCCGAGCCTCGAACGCGATTCGCTCGTTTCGTCGCACGATTTATCGATAATTCGCCAAATATAGATCCCTTGGTACGTCTTCGACGAGAACGCAACCATTAAAATGGACGATAGCATAGGCTACTCTTTCATTTCACTCTTGCTCATTGATCAGTTAGTAAGGCCACGTCTCAAATATTAATTCATACAATTCTTCTTGTTGCAAGGAATCTGGTGACTCTTAAAAGTCGAAGATCGGTAAACTTGGACTTATTAATAAAAAGTAGTTTAGATATCTCGTTAAACGGTGCAATTTTCGGAATAAAAATTTCTATGCAATTCCAATTACGATAGAATTGTGTCAGGCGATCTTCGGGGGGTTGTACACCTTGTGTAAAGGGAGATTTGGGGGTTGTCCAGTGGGTAGTAACGCGTGAACTCGTTCCTTTTAAGTTCAAAGGTCCAATTCGACCACCGACCGGCGCGGCACCCCTTTGAATATGAAACACTCGGGGAAAAAATTGAGGAACGCCCCGGAATGCAAAATTCTATGAACGACAACACCTCGCGCGGGTCCATCGATCATTCGACAGTGTCGGCCGCCCATTCTTCTCGCCCCGTTATTAAATATCCAATCATCGACGATTCTCGAACGTCTTAATCGAGATCGAGAGAAAGAGAGAGGGAGAGAGGGAGTCGTTACTTCATATCCGCGGGCACTCCATCTTCGTGCACCGGGATTTAAGTTGGCGAGGGGTTGGCTGCGAGCAAATTCCAACTATTTTGCGTACATTTGGCAGAGGGGTGCCGTGCTCGCTGAGGGGTGGGTCGAGGCAGGGGGCGGCAAGGTGGCTGGGTGGCCACGGAAGGAAAACTATAAATCATTCTGCGAGGCGTGCTGCGTCGGAGCTCTGAGGGGTTGCGGGGGTTGCGAGGGGTGGTTGTAGTCGGCGTGCATCGACTCGCGAAATCCAACTACCCTTAAATAAGTTGATTCATTGCATCAGGCCCTGCAGCCAGCCCAGAGTCGAGACTCGACCCGACCCCCTTGTTTCTCTTATGGAAACACTCGACACCTCCCCTCCCTTTCCCCTTCTTCGCCTTTCAACCCCGTGAAAACTTGATATTTTTGCTAATTCCCGAAAGATTCGCAAGTTCACGGGGTTGTTTCTCTTACGGGATATTTTTCGAGAATGAAATATCGACGTTTCCGGCACGGGATTCGCTCCCGTCCTCCCATAAGCTGTCTCTCGTTCGATATCGGCCTGGGGTGCGCCGCTTCCCGACCACTCTCACGGTAATTGACATCCTCGAGTTTATGAAGCTGTTCTAACTAACGGGGAATACAGAATTCGCAGCCGTGCCTTCGATCAGTTTAATTGAAACACTTGATCTTGCTGCTTCGGGATCTCCTCGTTCACATTTTTCAATGCAGCAGTCTTTCTTGCTTCGCTGGCTGTTTTCTTTGTCTTCGATACTTCCGAACGAAACTTGCAAAGAGTTACGATACTGCTCGGTCGTTTTACTCGGGCAATTACACCTCCCGTCGACTCCGCTTGGCGTTATTTACGCCATCCGCACCCCCCGCATCGGGTATTCCTAAATCTATATTGATTTTTCTTCGTAGTATTTGAGAGATTCGACGAAGTTACGAGTTTGCTCGGACATTTCAATCATATTTTGTACGCCATTTTTTACTTTTTTAAAAGTTAATTTTTCGACCACTTTCTTGATTTTCGCGCATCACTTAATGGGTTAACTTCCATCTCGGTTGCAGCAAATAACCACCCCTTTAATAGTTAAGCTCGTTTCTCGTCGCAAGGGGTTAAGAGGTGAACCTTTCCTATGAATTAGTGTGTGGTTCTCGATTTTCTTTTCTTTCGGGGGATTAGCCATACAAACGAATCGAACTAGCATTACCATTCACAGATCTTACCCCTCCTGTAGAAATTCCGCACTAACGATCCGCCGCGCGCCGTTTGAGACACAAATGCCCGGCCGAATCGCGTACCGAACGAATTCTTCCGGAATCAGGATGTGTCTCCCTCATCCCGTCTCTGTCTCTCGTTTGCGCAGCTCCCAGCGGGGGTGGCCAGTGTCTCGGGGGCGGTCATATATCATCCACCCCCGGAGGGGTGGTCGCAAAGGGGTTGCGGGGAGCTTCGGCAAAAAATCTTGTGCCGGGCAAAAACTATCATCAGTGCTCGGGCAAAGCGAGCCGAACGCCTCCTCCGTCTACTTCGCTTCTCTCGCCCTTTCGCGGCTCCTTCCTTTTTTCCGTGTTCTCTCCCCGGTCTTTCAGAAGTTGCGGAAAGGGATGGGAAGAGCGGAACCGAAACCGTGGGCCGAGCAGAGGAGCTTTCTCGGACCAACCGGGGTTCGTTAGGTTTCCAGCGAGCTCGCTTTTAATGAGATCAGTCTCCGACGGAAGTTGATTCATTCCAGGTCTTTCGATTTTCAGGCTTCTCGATCGCTTCTCCTTCGATCCGTGTTCGAACCAAGCCCTTCAGGTGCCAATAGATTTCATGGAATTGTTTCGAAAACATCTGTATCTTTTAATAAGTTACGATTCGAAGAATTGTTCGCTTTCTTTTAACCCTCGAAGTTCGGGTCTATTTCGACTCAGAGTATCTAAATCGTCATTCAATCACTCAGTTTCTGACTACACTCTCTACAACGAGGACCTTCAAACATATGTTTTGAAAATTTGAAGAACACAGCAATGAATGGTCTTAAATATCTTCAATTATATAATTATAAGTTGATCGTAGATTTGTGTGCAAAATAAAATTTGTATGCTTCGATAGCAAGCTACAGGAGCCAAGTAAAAATTGATTGCCCCCCCCCCCAATTAATACATAGTTTCAATATGTCGACAATTGTGCATAGAAATTCTTGAATTCTTTTTTACTATTTTAAATGTTACCTATTGATTGTGATTATAAATGCTTCAAATCCGATATCTGTGTCCACTTCGCAAATGTTCCTGCTTTTCGCAAGCCTCTTTTCTCACATGGTGTGTTCATGCAAGAATTACTAATATAATTCTTTTTGGGTGATCGTTACGACGGTTTTAACGGGGTGGTTTCTGGGGGTACCAGGAAGAGGTTTTGAAGTAATTTTGGGGGACCACCGTGCTGTTGCCGATTGGTATTCGACAAGGGAGGAATCCGATTGTCGTCGATGGCAGGCACGTCCGAGCAGGGTCGATCGTTCCCCGCAACGGTGTCCAATGTAAATAGACGTGAGCGACTGAGCATGGCGGGCGGCTGCGTTTTTCGTGGTGTATCGCGGTAGCCGATGGTCACGCCTGGCGTGCAAGGTACGCGTGTTGCTCCCTGATCGGGAACGGTCGATCGGTTTTGAGAAATCGAGCAAAAACGCAGCGCAGCCGGTGCGGTGCGGTGCGGTGCGGTGCTGTGCACGCCGGTGCAACACGGTGCAACGATTCGCCGGTTCCCTCGGCCTCTCGCCGCAGCCACGTTTCGAGAAATGGCCGCAGCGATATCTTCCTGGTCTTCCCCTTCGTTCTTCTGTCTTCCAAACTGACGATCGCAACTCGTCAAATCATTTCCTAAATTCTTCTAATTTCCTAGCAAGAGCACAAACCTCCCGGTGATACGATTATGCATCGACGCGCATTTTCGGTCCAACATAGTAAAACTACGTTATTTGCGTAGCTACCTATTTTTTCAGCTTCCTGATTACTATCTGTTTTGCTGTTTATATTGTTTATTATTTATTGTAATCTTCGACTTTGAGAACGTCCATCTATTGTTTTGATCCTACTAAGATTGCTAACTCCTTCCCGTAGTTTAACGAGTCGGACTCGTGATGAAGATTTTAGTTCAAACGTAAACATCACGAGTCCGACTCGTGGAATGATTTGTAAATGGCTATATCAAAGGTATGTATTTACATTTCGGCTAGTATCTCAACTGTTCTCGGGCATATCACTCTGGTCTGTTCACCGCGCGTTCACCCCTACCGCCTTGGGCCCGAGTTTCGTCGAGCTAAATGAAAAAGGAACGAAAAAGGTCTATATGATTATTGTACGATATTAACCAAGGACGAAATCGCATCAAAAGGGTTCAAATTCACTGGTAATTCCCGGAGGACTTTCGAAATTCGTTCAAGTTCGAAATTTCAATCGATCGAAGTCCAGTTTTCAGCTCGGCTGGTTTCATCGATCGCGCCAAGGTGAGCCGATCGACGCGAAGGTCGGATCGCTGCCTCGAATCGCTTCTAGCTCGAGGTCTCGGCGAAAGGCTGTTCGCTCTATTTGAATTTTTTTGCCAGACCGCGATTAATTGATCAACGATCGCGAAACGTGACTCGAACGGCCGCGGCCGCGGCCGTGCGCCGACTCTTTTCCGCAAGTGTCGGCCTCGAACCGTGTCGAAAATCTTGCACCGTTCGTTTCTCTTTTTCTCCTTCAAACGGAATATCCTACGAGGACGACCAACAAAGAGAAAGAGGAAGAGAGAAAGGGAGAGAGAGAGAGAGAGAGAGATCCACTCGCCAATAACTCGTGGAATGCAGGTTCGCTGCGACTCGAGCGATTATTGCCTTCCGTACCGTTAACGAAGCCTCGTTACAAGCGAACTTTGTAAATACCGGACGCCGGGCACGGGGCGGGGATCGGTTTTTCGAACAATGAACGCGAGGCGAACTTCGTCGGAATGCCCGTGCATTAAATCATTCCTCGGCCGGGGTTAAGCTGAAGTCATAATTAAGCCAACGTCGCATACCTCGGACGTGTTTTGTCATAGGTGATCGGCAATCTGTCGTCTTCGCCGCGGAATCGCCCGGTAATCGCGACTAGGATCCTCATGCGACGTTCCACGTCCTTCCGGGACGCTCACGACCGCTTCTTCGGCTAGCCGCTCTCCGATTTCAACGAAACTTGATGCTACAATTACAGTATTCTAGAGAAAAACGCCATTTCGCTTAAATTCATTTCAATTGATCTGGAACAATATTATTAGAGGATCTATTAACCCCTTCCCGTACTTTAACGAGTCCGACTCGTGATGAAGATTTTGGCCCAAACGTAAACTGCACTATTTATTATTATTTATCTAATCTAATTGTTATTTTACATTGAAATAAATGACTGAAGTAAGCACATTTTAGTTTGTTTTCGATTTACACGGTTTTATGTATAAAAATTTGCGATTTCGATTTACACGGTTTTCTAAGGAACCTATTTCAGTGTAAATTGGGGGATAGGTGTAATTGATAATAGGGGAAGGGCATTTCTTAAGCAGTGAAAATTTTCGAGGAAAGATGCGAAGTATCGTTTGCCCAGCGCAGTCTCATTCTGCTGAAATAGAGTTTCGATTCTCGAGTGGATTTTTGGGGCTGCCACGATCTCAGGGGATTGTTTTAATCAGTGCTTGCGTATCACTCAATTTCTCATTTTCCAGCGGCCCACTCAAATTGGTTAGTTATCTAGATTTAATCGAAGAATTGCAAGGAACACATTGGTAGATATGTAAAAATGGAGCTTGTTAAGGGTGCTGTTCGAAGACGCAAGAACCGCGGCAGATAAAATTGATTTCGATGTACGAGTCCTTCGAGGAGTGACACTAGATTAATCTTTGGGGGCATTCGAGCGAGCTCGAGACACAGAGCGATCGTAAATCGGTACCAATCTCCGGTGGCAACCGATTCTACCGGGATCGAGGGGATTCAAGGCGACCGGGGAGGACAATACGAGTTATTCCGGCTCGATTAAGCGGATCGAGAGCAATCTCTAAAACAAATCAGACGCAATGAACCGGTCGGAAAAAATGCAAACCGCACGGCGCGGCGGCGAGGGAAACGCGCGGAGGATTTCACAATTTCCTCAGGTGGAACGGTATCGAGGAGAAGGAGACAGAGAAAGAGAAAGAGAAAGAGAAAGAGAAAAGGAGGGCGCGGATCAAGGCGAGAGAGGCGACGCTAGAGTCGTTTGCGGAATCGTTGTCAGCCGGGCGGAAGCCGTGCGCGCTAGAATAACGAAAGCTAATTATGCGTTCGGTTGTTGAAAAAGTGGGGGGGGGGGGGGTGGGGGGGGCGAGAGGAGGGGGCCTCTCAAGCTCGGCAAAAACCGTCGATAATCGACATCCTGCCGGAGTCCGTCGGTCAACTGCGCTACTCGCGGCGGCGTAAATTTAGTCCGGGGCGGCTATCTTCGCGACCGAGGGAGCAGCCCCCTCGAGCAAACAAGAAGATCGGTCGCGCGGTAAAAACGAAATCCGTGGACGATGCTCTCCGGCGATCACGGTATGCAGTCTCCGGGTCCTGGAACCCCGTAGAACCCGGGAGAGCCAGCCGCGTAGCCGACTCTCTCGAAATCGAGGAGAGACCCGATACCATCGATCCCTGTCCGCTGTGGATCGTCGAGAGGAATCGCGCGGACCGCGAATTCCATCGGTCGCGCCGGGGTTGATTTTTGCCGAGATTTCGGATGGATTTTTACGGCGGCGAACGCGAGGATTGCCTGTTAACGGTTTTTAGGAGGATCTACAAATTCGATCTTTCGACTCCCGGCCCCGGCCGCAAGAAACCGATCTCACTTGTAGAATAAACGCGCGCGCGCGTCTTCTACCTATTTATCTCGAGCTCCTCCTCCTCAGGACCGTCTCTCGGGGGCTTCTTTCTTTCCGTTTCGTTAATTTCGAATCGGTCCCTGTTTCGCCTTGTCCCCGACTGGTCTGGCTCGGCTCTTCTCCCTCTGTCTGCCTCTCCTCTCCTCTCCTCTCCTCTCCTCGGGTCGGGTCGGGTCGGGTCGGGTCGTCCATCTTTCTCGCTCGCTCGCTGTCCATTGATTGGGTGCACGGGCGATTTCTTGCCGGTTCTCCTTTTCAGCAGAAATAAATCTTGTGTTTTCGCGTATAAGCGGCCTTTTAATATCACCGGGCTTGATTTACCGACCGCGAGGCCATGCATCTACGCGTGGAAGAGAGCCCGAGCCCAAGCCAAGCCGCCACCGTACCATACCACACCCCCAACTCCCCGCTGACATTTGTCTTCCGGACCGGGAAGAAGGGAACACGACTGTCCCCAGGTTTTCCCTGATTTACCGCTCCCGACGACGGTATTTGACTAAACGCTCTCGGACCGAGGAGATACCGAGCTAATCGAGCTTGGTCACGCGCAATCCTTGATCAACGCGCTTCTTACGCGTGTCCTATTTTCCAAACGGGTAGATTGACAATGTTCAAACTGCTCCGAAGCGAAGACAATGTAGAGGACCAGCCTCCTAACACATCACTTATCGGCGACCATTTGACTAGATTTGTTCATGATTCACAGGTGAATACTTCGTGAAAGATTATTCAACAGCAATCGCAATTTTGGTCACGAACCAACAAGCCGTCTTCGAGAATGTAGAATCAGTCGACCGAAATCGTTTCTTTCGAGATTATTTTCTACAGGAAGATTTCTACGTTACTTTCTGATCTTTCACTTCTCCCTTTGATCTTCATCGATCTGAGCATCCTGCAGGCTGAATGATTTCCGAAGCCATTCTTCGCACAAACTTGAACGCCACCCGTGTCTTCGGCGAGTCGGTAAGAAGCTGCAGAAGCCTTCCGTACGGCGAAACCGCCGCGTGGTAATAACGCGATAATAATTTATAACATAACAATCGAGGCGGCCACCGCGATATGCGCGAGCGAAGGACGGCCTGGTGGAGGTACACGGGAGATGCATCCTGCGGGTGATGCACTCACGGAGGCCGGGCGCATCGGAGCGTTGCGATCATTACGGTAGCTGGAGGAGTGGAGAGAGACAGAGAGAGATAGAGACGGAGAGGGTGAGGAGGAGGATGAAGATGAGGAGGAGAAGAAGAGAGGCACACCGGAGAGTGTACGTGTCCGTGGTAAAAGGTCCACCGGTGTCCGGCCGGCGAAAAAGGAATCCCAAAAAGCTCGTTCGCGGATCGACCGAGACCGGGAACGACGGGGAGAGAGAGAGAGAGAGAGAGAGAGAGAGAGAGAGAGAGAGAGAGAGAGAGAGAGAGAGAGAGAGAGAGACGAGGAGGGAGAAAAACAATGTTGCGCCCGGTATCGCGGGACATTCAGAAAACAAGAAGAGAAACGAGGGCGGTGGGAGGCGAGGGGTTCGGGGGTGGAATGGGGGGCAACGGATGATGAGAAACAGACCCCTGGTCTTTCTCTCTCTCTCTCTCTCTCTCTCTCTCTCTCTCTCTCTCTCTCTCTCCCTCTCTCTCTCTTTTTCTCTGTCTCTCTCGTTCCCTCCCCCGCCCCCGGTTCTCGGACGACCAGTTGCATCAACGAGAGCGAATTTAAAGCGATCACAGTTCTGCCGTTCCGTTCGTAAATGGAGGTGTAAGGATAAACTGTAAATCATCCGGCTCGTTATCCGAGCCGACGCGATCATACTCGCTTCTATTATTTTCTTGCACTACTTTTAGCCGAGGCCGGCCGGCCCGAGCACGATATCGTCCCCGAGTGTCGCTGAACGTCCCTGCCACTCTGTGTTCCTCTCGCGATGGAGATGACGCTTCGTCGATACCTCTTCGATGCCCTGTCGTTCACCATTTTTCTCTGTCTTCGGCTCTTTTCGATGCACCGGCATCAGCCGATACGGATCCCACGATTTTTGCGATGAAAGTGTACTCCGCTTCTTTGCTGAACAGGGTCGGCTCCAAACGCGAGATCGGAGATGCTGTTATCTGCGCCGGTATCGATAGATATCGGCAATATTGCGATGCTATCGATAATTCGCAGTGGGATCGATAAAATCCCGAATTTTCGGATGTTTGGTAGCTTATATTGATGGGATGGTAAGGAATGGTACTTTATGATTGTGGTTACAAATAAAATGCAAAAACATGACGAAAAATTGACAAAATCCCTACTGTCACTTTGGTCAAAATTGACTCCTTTTTGAGGGCGTTCTTCGAGTCAATTTTAGAATGTGTTCCCGTAGGAATTTTCTAAAATTAAAGGTGAAAGATGGTACTTTATGATGGATGTCTCGAAGCATTGTCTCGAATGTTTACTTTTCTGTTAGTCGTTGGTTTCGTAGGTTGGAAACATTAGGTGCAAGTGGTTGGTCCGTGAAGCAGAGGTCAGGGAGGGAAAAGATAGGAGAGGTACGTAACGAAGAGATGGGGAAGGTTATCGGGGTGTTGGCGAGTGAAACGGAGAGGATTCACCCCTGTTTCGCTCGAATAATCGTGTCGTCCTCGTCGAAAGCGGTTTGCTCGGGCTAATATCGAGCCATCGGTCGCATTCAAAGGGATGTTCGGGGTAGGAACGGTATTGTTGTCCCCTTCGAGGCGATTCTTCTTCGCCGCGTGTCACTTTTGACGTCGCTAATGAAAAGATTGCCGTTTGCTAGACGCTACTCTGGCCTCGCCAAGAAATTTATCTGTACCCTCAAACTTCCTATCATCTTCTTCTCTTCGGCATCCGGTTCTTTCTATGCAAACCATTTCCCGGAGGAATTCTAATTAACTCGATCGCCGCAAATATTTTCTAAACGACACCGCAAGGATCGTGACGGGCTTTGCTGTTTGTTTTCTCGCGTGGAACAATGATCAGCGGGCACGACAATCGCTGGAAATAATTTGCGTTTGTTACCAGTGTTCGCGGCGCCGCGTCGCGATCAGCGTTCCTTTTTGCACCGTGGAAAATAAGCTATCATCGAAGGAAAAGCGATTCACCGGCGAACACGGGGAGAGGGCGAAGAGTGCTAATACGGCTGACAGCGTGAAATTGAAATCGTTCTGTGTCGTTGCTCGCCGAGAGCAAAGAACCGAGCAGCCCTCCGCGCACCTCGTTTTCTTCGAGAACTGCCTCGCGACTCCACTCGACTCGACTCGCTCTTGATTAAAGTCTCCTCGGTGGATCGCGTTGTCTCCAGGATCGGTCGTGCATAGAGCAGGATATTGCGCACCGGTACTGAATAATGATATCTCGACCGCAGTAATCATATAAACCGCAATGATTACAAGCTGGTTCAAGACGCATCGCGGCCGGTATGTGAATCATCCGACGAGCATCCGAGCTCGCAAGGAAAACCCGTCGAACTTCCTTCGATTTGGTCTTTCGAACTGCTTCGATCAGCCTATTCCCGTGCTCGAACTTCGCGTGGTTCAACCATCGCGCCTTCATTTAAACCAAAAGTCATTACTCTAAATGATTGATTAAAAATTTCAGCAGCAAGCGGCCTGGATCTCTGCAGAAATACTCTACTCAGAAAAATAAGAATTCCATGTCATAAGAGTTCCATTCAAACGCACACTTTCTTTTTAATCGGGGCGTCCATTTCCCATCTAAATGACTAGGGGAAACAATCGACTCGACAAATGTTTACTTTGCATAAAGATCTACAGTCTAGTAATAAATACAGTCAGGGTCCAACTCATGGGTCCAACAAATTCTACGGACTGTTAGAAACGGCGGTCCAAGGGTTAACAGTTCAAGTACTTCGATAAAAATCATACGTGGAGCTTGGAATGCTTCTAGGGACCAATGGCCGCAGTCCGGAGGATCGAGGGGGTGGTTTCCAAACGATTTCCTCGGCCGTCGCGAGTGACCGTTTCCCACCCTCGTCGGCCACACACACACACAGAGAGAAAGAGAGAGAAAGAGAGAGAAAGAGAGAGAGAGTCTACCCCCTGCACACGAGTTCTCGACTCCTGCTTTCCTCCTTCTCCAGGGAGCAATAATCGCCGCGGGCCGGAAAAATTTCGCGACAGACGTTAAACAAAGCCTCGAACGAGAAATAAAAAAAATGAGAGAGAGAGAGAGAGAGAAAGAGAGAGGCAGATTCGTATGCAAGGAAACAGGGGTGGAGAGAAACAGAGCAAAACATAGTGAAACGGAGAGACACACAGAGAGAACGTGTCCCCGAGCCGACTGTAATAAGAGTGACCAATTCTCTCCCCCGCTCCGCGCGAGCGGACCGCCTACGTTCGACCCGTGTTTGAACAAGCCTCATAATTAATACGCGTATTCGCTTCTGGAAAACCCGCCTGAGGCGAGCCGGCTGGGAGACGTGTTTTAAATCCTCCGCCGCGGATATTTACTCTTTCACGGCGTTCTCGCGGTTTCCGAACGCTTATCGCCTTCCTTTTTCATCCCCGTAGCCCATGCCCTGGACACGTTTTTGCCAGAGTCGATTTCCGGTCTCTACGCGCGGTTTCGAGACCTTCGTTCGAATTCTTCATTGCGTCCTCCGCTTCGTGGTGTCTCCAGAACATTTTTCTAATCATTCCCTCACAGAAGAGTCGAATTCAATTCTTACGGATTCTATCTCGGCCTTATGGTGCTTTTACACTCGTTCGGTACGCACCATTATATATCTTGACCATTTATCTCTGTCAGAAATGCATAAAATTCGCAGTCTAGTTACGATACAGAGGGAGAAATGATCAAGGGAAAATCCAGCCTGTTCGTGCGGCGACGATTGGCGTTCTGTTTTTGTCGCAATCATTGTATATGTTCGCCTGTGCGAATATTTTTCCGAAATGATTCGGGGGTGAGAATGTTAAAACGGCAGATTTCTGGAGGCTGCGTACCTGGCTCGTTCCGCGGGAGATATCTGTCTTTAAGAGCATTATCTGGATGGTGGACGGGTAGGGAGACGGCAAAAACCATCCGCCCCCCTCGTGGTATGTGAAAAATGATGCACAACCCCAATCCCCCGACACATCTCCACCCCCGGAATGTCCCGAAGGAAGCGTTCCTCCTCGTCGTCTTTCTGGTCCACGACCCAGAAGACGTGTCACGGACGAGGTTGCGTTATTCGAAACGATTAACTGGCTGACAGTCTACCGTAAAAAATAATCCTGAAAATATATTTTTAATGCCCGGGGATTTATCACTCGTGTCTCGTTCCTTCGAAATTTCTCTGTAGGGGCTCTGGAAAATTTGTAATTTCGAGCGAGATTGGCCTTTAAAGAGGAACCACTATTTTTCTTGGAACGTCTATCATTGATCCTAGCTTGGCGTCAACTTAATTCTACAAATTTTCACGTTGCAGGTACGCCGAAGTGTTCTCGAAAGCACCGCCCATAGGAATTCGGAACGCTGTTTTACTTTGTGTACAACACAGAGGGTTTCTATATCCGCCCACGACCAACAACGAGGTGTAAGTAATTTGTCTGTTCCATTAAAACTATTCTATTCTCAAACTTTTCCATCGTTACTAATTATCACGGAGAAAAATCAAATTTCTGTCCACTGTGTCGAATAGAAATTCATTTCGATTTGAAAGAAATAAATAATACATTTTTTTCAGAGTGTAACACTATATTACAAAGAGTTCTGTTTCGACTGTGACAGTGCGACGTCTCAGAGAATGTAGTTTCTGGCTTGGTTTGTTCAGTGAAAATGATGGTGGAATGTAACGAACCACGGTGTCCATTCCACGGAGACATGTTTATTGAGACGTCTCTTTTTCCAAGCAGGGAGAAGAGAAAAGATCTTCTCCGGGGGCCACGGTATTATAAAGCGAAAGTGCGTGACCTCCTGGCACTGGTTTCTTCCTTTCCCCCGTCCTCTGAGGCTGCGTGACGTGATGGATACGCGGAAATGTCACCGACACGGCCCCCGGGCCAACGTTGGCATCCACCCTCTGACCATTATGCTAAACCATTGTCCACTATCTGCCTAAGATAGCCGACGGCTTAAGTTGGCCGTCTGGTCGACCCTCGAGAGCCCGTTAAAAAATCATTTTTCCCGACCTTTCCGCGACGCACTCTCTATCGAGAGGAAATTGAATCTTGACGAGACACCTCTCAACCTTTCGAGCGATTAAAAGATACATCCTTTACCCCGGATCATTGACACTGTACCCCTCGGTCAATTAGTCTATTAACCATTTGCACTAGAGTGGTGACTGTAAGGCGCCACGAAAAATTGCTGTATCATTATTCAAAATATTTTTTACATTATTCAATTTGTTTGTATTTACTAAATTTCTAAACACTTCGGTATTGTACGAGTAAATTGCACCATTTTCGTATGTATAACACGAAAACAAAAATATATAGAAAGGAAGTATGCTAGGTCGGAAGAAATGCTTCGTTTCGGAGTTAAAATGACTTCGAGTGCAAAGGGTTAATTTTCGAATAATCTTCCTTAAATTTCCTCTGTTATTGCTAGACTGTGGATTTTACGTATTTACGACAAAAACGAGTAACTGCAATTTGACACAATGTAGAGATTGAAATAATTGAATAGTATGTTAACTTTTTGAAATGTACCAGAGTCGATGGAAGAATAATTGGACGACGGAATTAGAATTCATTCGGACGATATTCGATTTAGGATCCATCGAATCCGGTAATTATGCTCGATAAAATCCAGCGATATCGTGTCCCATCGTCCCGTGCGGTTCTTTCTGTCCCCTCGACGATGATTTCTCTGATTCCCTCCCTTTTTCTCCTGGGCCTCCACGATGCATCCACCATTATTCGGGCGTTAGGCAAATACACGAGGAGAGGCGACAAGCTCGTCCGCACGGTTTTTGCCTCGTGAAAATTCAAATGAGACCGCGGCGGCATATTGCGCTGAATCGAAATTAATGTCGCGCAACTAATTATCGGGCCGAGTCATCATCGTCCCGTATCAGCGCCGCCTCTCTGCTCTCTCGTGCCTCTTTCCTCGTCGCGTTCTCCATAAATTCCCCAGCCCTCGGCCGCCGACCCGTATTCCCTAATTTTTATTACCCGCTGCGATCACTTTCAATTAAATCGTTTAACCAGCCTCCCGCTACTTTTTCAATTATCCCGTCGGGATCGTACGTTCAATCTCTCTTCGAACGCCTAACTCCGCGAAAATTGCCGAATTTCGATCTGTACGTCCAAACGGCACTGGGATTTCCGACATTTGGAAAATTCTTGTTTAACTCATTGTCGTCCATGGTGTTTCTCCACTTATATTTCAGAACTTTTTACATCATTAGATAATTCAATTATAACTTCAACTTTTGATTCACTGTAAATCAGTAGTCACGAAATCAAAATTGCGAGGCGGGGGAGAGTCGAAGCGTTTCTTCGCAATCGTTGAAATTACCGGAGTATCGCGGAATTTCGGGAAGACGGGATTTTTGGGCGAATCAATCGGTGTATTTTGGAGGACCCTTTGCGCGGGGGGTTGGTGGGTCGATTTTTCAAAGTGTTATCGATCAAAGGCGGCGCGATATTCCGGGTTGGTGCGCGCGAGTTTCAGAAACCACGCCAGGATCGGGTGAACAATTGCAGGGCAAAAAGCTGGAGCCGGTGCGCGGCAAGAAATTTCTAATTTGCGGTATAATTAAGGGGGACGGGGCAAAAACCATCACGGATTCTACGCCGTTGTCGGAAAATCGTGAATTCCGGGTTGCGAATACGCCCCTGGCTCTGGCTCGATCGCGACTAAAGCCACACCGGTGGCTCTCTCTCTCTCTCTCTCTCTCTCTCTCTCTCTCTCTCTCTCTCTCTCTCTCTCTCTCCTCCCTGTGTGTGTGTTTGCGTTTGTGTGTGTATGAGTTTCATCGTTGCACATTGTTCGGTAAACAATCGAGCGAAGATCGCTTCACTGTTTCAAAGTGGAGGCAACGCACGCGCGACGGAAAAAGAAACGAGAAAAATTGATTACTCTCTTTACACATGCTCTGCGTCCTGGAAGCTTATTACGTTCGGCTCTGTGTATATTCGTCATCGTTTTCGACGCACGGTTTTTCCCACGCTGACGGCTTTTTATTTCGCTGTTTGCAGGTACAGTATAGTCACCGCGGAGGAGTGGTCGAAACTAATACAGTTCTACGACGTCGACTATACTATCGCCATCAAGAAAAACGGCCTCGACTTCTGCACCAGTCCTGGTGAGTGCCATCTTCTTTTCCAGTTTGATCACGATCGATTGATCGAATACGTTGCTTAAAGCACTTTTCGAAGAGTTGCAAGATTATATTCGTTGGGAAAGAAGATCTATATTCTCCTAAAAATTAGTCCTGTGCACTCGGGAAGCGTTTTAACAAATTGTGAAAAATTATTGTTTCAAATTATAAATTGTGTGACAACCACAATTTTATAGTTTAAATAAAACTAGCCAATTTTTTTTTTTTTTTTGTTATGTACGCTGTTATTTACAGTTGTAGAACAAGTATAATATTCATGGAGACCATGAGTTTCCTTTGCTAAATTGTTTCAATATTTTAGAAGGAAGACACGTTTGATAAAATATTTTCATATTGAAGATAAGCATTGAAATGAAAGATGGTAAAGTCAGAATTTATGATATTAGATACAGGATTATTTGTTGTTTCAATTGCAAGCTGCCAGTTGAAGCGCAAAGGAGCCATACTTCAGAAGTAAATGACAAGAATATAATTCTGTTAGCTTCCAAGAATTCTGAGTAATATTAATCTACGTTGGTAGCTAGAACAAATTAATACTAAACCTACCGACATTTCTTGTACACCTATTCCTACCGTGCGCGGTCAAACTGACCGGTCCTTGAAAAAAAGTTATTGTCAATATAATTAAACGTAGATAATAATCAATTTGCTGCTAAATGAATTAGTAGACGAACAACTTCCATAAAATATCGATACAAATTTATTTTCATATTATTTCAATTATATAAAAAATACTGCGATGCTCTCTCCTCGATTTACAGAATTGTGCTGTGTCGTCCACCTTTGCGATTTAGATGTATTTGCCATGAAACGTGCGTAACTTGATAGCGTCTCATTCAATAAGGCGGCTCATTTATTTTGAGTTGGCCATGCCACATTGAGAATAGCCTTTCTTTTATACTGATTGTTTAGCTTTAGAAGAGCTATTTAAATGCCATATTATCTCGTGCGGTCAAATTGACCGGCCGCGGTAGGTAGGACAGGCTACAAATGTTTCTTGAAAAAGAAAAAATAAAACAAGAAATAAATCCTGAAAAATACATTCTACACATACTATAAGAAAAATCGTAAAGATAAGTAGCGATGTGGTCATGTTGTATGTACGAAATTGTACGGAGAAGTTTGGAAAGGTCAATTTGACCGGCCGTGGTAGATGTGGTGTTAATCTATAACAATCCAAAGAAGATGCCTCGCGAGAAATTTTGTAAACATTTTCTTACCTTGTCGAGTAGATAAAAATCTTTGAATTCTGGACAGATCTATTGCGAAAACGTAAAGCGTGTCGATAAAGGAATTGACAGAGAGATTAGGGTGTTGAAGTCGCGTAAAAAGGAAACTCGCGGGAGGATCGAAACGATTCTAACGCGGGACGGTTATCGTTCGGCTTCTGTGCGATAGCCGTATCAATTTCCTGGTGGACTGCGGGCCGAAGACCGATCGCGTGCAATTAACGGCTTTCTCTTTATTCCATCCTGGGACCGTTCGATCTTATCGGCAATTAATTTTCGTACGATTCCGGGGGGGTCATTATGTAAACGATCGTCCCTAGGCGGATCGTTACCGGCTACGGGCGCTCCCCCATGTGTCTTTCCTTCTTTTTCTCCCCGGTTCTGTGTACGTGCCCGGTCTAATTATCGGTACACAATCCGACGCACACCGTCGCGTCGCTGATTTTCCTACTTTTTTCATCCAGGCTGCTTTCGACCGGATCTCTCTGCAAGCGATGTGTCTAGAATATGTTCGCGGCCTAATCGCGTCGCGCGTCCCGTCATGTACCCGGTGGCTCGACAATACACGAGATTTTTTGTATGTCTGTACATTGAGAATCTAGCGAAATTTGTTTGAGAATTTATCGTCGTTGT
Organism: Halictus rubicundus; assembly: GCF_050948215.1. Lineage (NCBI taxonomy): Eukaryota > Metazoa > Arthropoda > Insecta > Hymenoptera > Halictidae > Halictus > Halictus rubicundus. The sequence goes on along the minus strand of NC_135149.1, from coordinate 3,677,198 downwards.
CCGACGCTAATTTAAATATTTACATTTCTGTTGCATCCTTTCCGATTCGTCCTTGGACACTGCTTCGTGTTTTCTTGCTTGTAACGAGAAATATCGAAGCAAAACGAGCCCCTATTAAATTCCATGAGTTATTATATTTTCTGATTCCTTAAGCAGTCTGACATCCCTTAGATATCCCTCCACTAATATTAGCCTTAACCCTTACATACTCTCTATCAAGAATAAAATTTATGAACACCGCATAAAATATCGCGATTCCAATGAAATTCAATTTTACTGGATACCGTCCCATGTGGGTATTTATGGTAATGAAAATGCTGATGAATTAGCCAATATTGCCAGGAACAGTGCTGATCCAGATTGCTTTCTCAAAGTACCGTATACTGATTTAAGAGAGATCTCTAAATCACGCGATTTCAATAACACCAATGAGTATATAGTTACTGAAGGCCGATTCAAGGGCAGAAACTACTTTGAACATTTTCACGACGAAAGAAGGAAACCCTGGTACACGGGGAAAAATTTGTCTCGAGAAATCATTGTGACCATTAACAGAATCAGATCTGGTCATTATAGTCTTAAACTTCTCTCTAGCTAAAATCAATGTGGTAAATAACCCTGGCTGTTCTTGTGGTCATGAGACACAGGATATTGATCACGTCTTATGGCAATGTCCTCTATATGACACGCACAGATTGAAATTTATATATAGCCTGAGATTACGGGGTTGTTTTCTTCCCATGTCGTGCAATGTACTACTCCACAGACCTACAAACACTCTATGTAAGATTCTATGTTGCTTCCTGAAAGATTATGGATTGTGTATATAATGTCACCATCACGTCCATTACTAATCAAGCGACTCCAACTGATATGTATCTATTACGTTACCTTCACATTAGTATAAGGTTATTATTGTAATATTATGTACGTAATACAGACTGCAGAATAACCTCTCATCGGAGGTTACAACTGTACATTAAAAAAAATAAAATTCCATGAGAATTTCATAAATATAAAGATGGTGTTGTCTAGAGTCTAAAGCGACATAGAACACAATTTCGATTTTCTCTCGTCCACGGAATCGTTGCGCGGGGGACACCGTGTATGTGGAACTCAATCCTTTTTCTAAGTCGCAAAGCTTCATTAGAATCGTGATAAATCGCGACCGGCTCTCTCAATATGTCTGGGGCTTATTTGTGGCTTAATCGAGCCGTGAACGTTTCTCGTAAATCGACCGGACTCGAGAGTTCTTTTTAGCGGGAGCTTGACCAGAATATCGGATTAATTAGTCAAGTTTCGAAGGGCTTCGTGTTTTCCAGATCGCGCTCGCAGAACATTTTTCGCGTGAAAGTGTGCGCGTGGTGAATAAGCGCTTGGAGTAGTCTCTCTACACCTGCAACCACCCCCCTTATCGTTTTCTCTCCCCCCCCCCCGCCTCTCTCTTTCTCCCGTGTTCTACCCTCTTCGAAACCCGAAGGAATAATGCCAGAAGACATTAGCCGTCGATTTACATAAATCCCCCCCCTGCCACGTTTGTTTCGGATGCCTCTCCCTGGCGCTCGCAAAGTGTCTCATTATAATTAAGAAGTATCCTGAAAATTAACCGACAGAAAAAGCGGCGCCGCAATGGGAAGGGGGGACGAGTAGGTGGTGCCGGTCCAAATGGGGTTCTAAAAGTTTCTCACCCCTGGCCTTCGACTGCGGCCTCTTCTCTTCTGGTTACTTCGGATGCATTAAATCCCGGAGTGCATTTACCGCTGCACAATTCTTTATGCAATCTAGAGGTCGATCTTTCATATTATATTTCTCTCTTTCTATTTATTTGAAAATTCTTCAAATTCAACAGCATCTCTGGTAATGCGACACGCGTTTCTACTTATTTCATTCGCTTTACAATGCAGAATCAATTTGCGAAAGAAAAAACAAATCAACGTCTATGTAGAATATTTTCCTTCGCAGTGGTTTCACTTGAAAGAAGAAAGGTTTGTAGTCGAATCTCGCGTCGCGGATCGAGGAGAGACAGAAGAGGAAGGAACGGGGACGAAGGAGGGCTTGAAAAGAATCGAGTGATAGCGTGTACGATTCAATTGGTGGTCGAGGGCCGTCCGATCAGATTTACGCGGGCGGGGTTGACGTTGTTTGGGGCACGCGCGATCATGGGCACAGGCACGGGCACAGTGGCACAAGCGGCCACTTTGTCGAACGAGTGATCCTTGTCGTCGGGCTGGCAGGCAAATTGGCTCTCGGTTCACGGTAGCACCAGGGGGATCCGATGTTCGACGTCCTCTCTGTTCCTCGAGGAACCGGCGTTTCGGGAGTCCCGAGCCCTCTAAACATCCCATTGTCTTGTCCGTCTCTCGGTCGCGGATGGCGCGGCCTTTTTCCCCCGCGACATTTGTCAAGGCTCTGCCTTTTCTCCGCGGCGCCCCGGGGATCTTCCATCGGAGTCATTTGAATTGCAAACTGGCCAACAACAGAGAGAGATAGAGAACTCCGTCTCGAATGGCCGACGTCTCCGGGCCCGGATGTCCAACCGGCGGATCACGGATCGCCCAGATGGAGATGTCGTTTAGGCTTAAAACCGTGATATCTTCTACCGTCTTGCCTGATCTACATCCTCCGCTTCTTCTCTCGAGCTGAGAGATTCTCGGACATTTTAGAAACTGAGATGAACAGACTGCGAATCTTCATGCAAAATAAAAGTTGTTGCCATCGATTCCAAGGAATGGTAACCATATAGAACTATCTTTTCTGCTTCCACAATTTTAATAGATCGAATATATTGACGTCCTTAAATTCTTTTGCACTCGTTTCTGTCACGAATGCATAAAATCTGCAATCTACTCGTTACTATTATGTAGAACGAGTAAAATGACTGGACGGCGGATCTTCATGCAAAAGAAAAATTGTGTAAATCGTTTCGTCCAATAACCAATCAATCTGTAACTTTGCTAGTCATTTTCTAAGGATCCTGAGCGAGTGCTAGAACAAACAGACAATTTAGCTGGTTTCGAGGACTATGGTGGACCAAGGGGTGGTTGGCAAAAAAATCGGGGGTTGGTTTCGGTGACTGATACGGGCCTGACTAACGAGCAGGACCGGCGGCGGACGATCGTTCCACTCGTTCCACTCTTAGAGTCTCGAAGGGTGGTCCCTTGCTCCCTTTTCTCGTCCTTGTCCTTTCCCATTTCTTTCTCCGTCGTTCGCGAAGGCGCATTAGGCACCGTCCAACCTCGTATCAATCACTCGACAACCCTGATCGCTCTCTCGGCTCCGATCCGCTCTGCTCCGCTCGGCTCCGCTCGGCTTCTTCGTCGTCTTCGACTATTCCGGGGTCTGCCGGTTGACAGAACCGGAGGTGACGCGATTGAATACCACCCTATATATCCCTCCGAGGTTCGACGACGACATAGCGATCACCGCGACGCTGGAAAACCGGGGAAGGAAATGTTTCTCGTCCGACTGCGCCCGGTTAATGGTCTGAGGACAGCCGAAAGATCCACGGGCTAACGATCTTCCTCGTTTTTCCTGATAGCGGGCAACTGCACCTGGTGCATACACAGTTTCGATGTCCGAGGAACCTTCGATCCCTTTCGTTCTAATTTATAGTCAGTCTTGTGGCGAAGACTTTGCACAGAATCTAGTAACATGTAATATAGGCTTACAATGAACATCGATTTTCTGTTTTTTTTTTTTATAGGACATAGAAGTTCTAATCGCCGTATCTGTAAAACAATTACAGCGGGATTCAAGAAGAAATTTGCATCTCTGCAGTTCCTATACGTTCTGTGTCAATCAAATGAATTGATTTAACCAAACGAAGGACAAACAACCATTCGAATGATTAATTTTTCGAGCTTCGAACGTCCTGAACGATGAATTAGCTTCGGTCTAGACGGCGCACGGCCGATGAAGACAGCAAAGTTAGGCAGGCCCGAAGAAGCAAGCCGGGGCAGGAAATCGAATTAGTCGCGACTGCAGTTTGCGCCGGTCGTGTCGTCGTTTTTACTCTCGCGTTCGAAATCGGTTTCCGGGAAGGCAGGCTTTTCGACGCGATTAAAACCGACCACGGCGTTTTCGATTCCGTGAACGCCGCTCGTAAATATCGCTTAGGCTGCCACAAATCAGAGCCTAGCTACGGGCACACTGTCTCTGTATCGCAAAACCTAGGCGAAACCGTGGAAGCGTCGGGAGAAGGGAGAGAGAGAGAGAGACGTCTCGAAACTACGGCCGAGAGGGTCCGAGAAACAGAGACAGGACACCGCCAGCAGTTTCGAATTAATATTCGGTCGGCGATTTAGATTTAGAACACGAATTTGCTGATTAGTTTGGGCGCGCGCAGTCGCTGCCATGAACGACGGTTCTATGCTCGTATAGCCCCACTCCCCTTTGGGCTGGAGATTTAGTCTGCGGGGGTGGTCTTTGCCGGGGGTCAAACGCTTCAGGAGGGACATTTGTCAGAGCTAGCCGGGCTGCGACAAGTGCGCCGGACACGTCTTAATATATGCATTCGCCGACCAATGGACACGACTTTGCGACTTGTTCCCCGGACACCCCGGAATGGATCTCTGTTTGCTCGAGTTTCGCTCGCCCTGCGATCCTGACCCGCTGTTTGGAGACTCGTTTAGCCCTTCGTCCACCGGAAAAACTGGGCATAGCGTCATTGACTGGATGTGCTTAATCCTCGATGAAATAGCCCGGTGTAGTGATTATACGACCCGAGGTGATTCGCTGTTTTGTAATTATTAGCCAGGATTTTATGCATTCATGGAAGAAAATGAGTAGGTGTAATTTAAAACAGTAAAAACATTAGAAGAATTTGAAAATAACATTAAACATATTAGTAAAGGAAACGAATTTCTATTTCACTCCCAGTTTGCCGGAATTCAGGAAAAAATAATTTTGTTTTAGATCCGTTGTCTGGTTGCATTTTTCTCATAACTGAAGGAGTTGATCAATTTAGCAGGCGAATGGGCTGTTCGAAATGACCGATTTCAAACTTCCGACCCAATAATCGCTTAAGTGAACAGCTTCCACAAGGAACATTGGTGTCGAAGAAACAATCTCTACAAGATCTATAAAAGAGAATCGATTCTGAACACATTGAGCGCCGGCGGCAGAAGAGACATTTAAAGCTTGAGCGCCGGCAACATATCGGCCACTTAAAGCAAAAAAATCCAAACCAGCAAAAAAAATCCGCATTATCGTAGGGCCGGTGCTCAATGTGTTAAGAAATTGCTTTTCTCTAGGCAGACAACGATTTAATTTTCGCTACAGACGAGCGACTCTAAATTAAATCGCTATCGAAATGATTTCTCAGATGAAGATTCGCGTTAGGGTGAGGCAGTGACATTATCAACGGACAATTAAGAGGACTCATCAGTCGTGGCAGTAGATATCGTCGTAAATTCGAGCGGAAGTAGACGCGGAAAGTCGAGCAGGTCAAGTTTCGAAGGGTCGAATTAGAGACGTCCCGTCGGTTTCTGGCTCTGGACCTGGTCCAGGTCCTGGTGTCCTCTCCCTTCGCGTGTCCTGCTCCTTATCCTGCAGGATATCCCCCACTTGTCTCCGCGCGACGGGGGATCTTTTCCAACGGGATTAAATGGAGCGCCTAGATGACCGATGCTCGTCCGTTGCTCGCGAGGGGATCGCGGGGCGGTTAGAAAACAAGATAAAACGAGGATAAAGCTCACTTAGAACCTTCCTCTCCCTTCGCTGCCGACTACGGACCTGGGGTTCGCGGCACTGACAGCGACGAGCCTTCGTTAATCCAGAAGCCTAATCGTCCGGATCGCCGGCCTCCAGCCCCGGTGCTCCAGTTCGCTTTTTTCGGGCGGCGAATTTGAGGTTGCTCGAGCAAACGGGGACGCAAACGCACGATGTGCTCTTTTCTTCGTTTTAGGAACGCGTGCGAGAGCCTCGAGATTAGGTTAACGTGACGAGGATGTGCGATTTTTAATTCGCATTCCAACCTCCGGCAGATATTTTGCAATTTTTGTACAGGATGTATTATTTTGTCGTATCCTTTTACAATTGATAAAACAATTCCTGTTCTGCTCATCACTTCGACTAGGATACTTTGACTTGCGAAATGTCATACCGGATCGCGTCGAAAAATTCTCTATAAATTCACTAAAATACTCTGAAGCGTGCAGTTTAAGGTTGCAAGATGCGTTTTCCCACAACAGCGAAGACCTTCGTATTTGCAATGATTTTGCAGCCCTCCAATGGTACTATTTAAAAAGACATTGTCGATTCGAGCGTTCTGCTTGTAAATAGAATAGGGATTGAAGGGGTTATTCGGGAAACCACGGTTCCCGTTTAATTAACTGGTCGATCGAGGATCCATTAGCGGCGGCGGGTCCTTCCGATTTCCTCGAGACACGGGAGTCCCGGCTGCGGATCCGGAAAGCCGCGTGTAATGCCCGCTTTTAAGCCCCGATTACACGCGCGACCCGCCCGGATCCGTAAGAGGATTATATTTCGACTTTGTTGTGGCGCTCGAAGACGTTCGTTAGCGAAATCATTGTTGCGACGATCTTCTCCTTCTTCGGCTGGCATCGTTAGCGCTTAAAACGGGAAACCGCGCTCTCCTTGGATTCGGTAAATTCCTTCTGTGCTCCCGCGTTCCTCCTCGGTTCGTTCGTTCATGCTCCTCCGTTGCCATGTAAACCGACTTTTTACAACGTTGTTTCCGAGATTCGGCAAACAATCGTCAACAAAATATCCCTTACATTTTCCCAGTTAAAAACTTGTTGTTGTCTACATTGTGCAGACCTTGGGAAACACATAAGCCGAACGGGGGTGGTCCGATGTTCATTTTAGAGGGGTTGCGAAGCATCAATCTCTCGTTCGCGAGGCAACTTCAGGATTATAAATGAAAGTCGAACAGTTTTTAATGTCATCTCATTGCCCTTTCGATTCTGATAACTAGACTGCTTCTTACTAGATCTTTATACAAAATAAACATTTTCTGCGTCGTTTACGCGGTACTGGGTTACCAGAGGAAAATTTGTTCCTTCCTTTAATAAAATTTGAATAACTTGACGAGATCTTTCTGTAAATCCGTAATCCACTCGTCACACGAGAATTTAGTTAGCCAGGGATTTCATTTTTGCCGCCGATCGCCAGTTGGGAAAGTATTCATTGATCTTTTTCGACGAATCGAACACGTTTTTCCTCGGTTTTTGGAGAAGCCATCGATCATCCAATTTCACGGACCGGTTACAATTTCCCCCGAGCGTTCTCTTCTTCCCCTTTCCGACGATTTTTACCCCGCGTATTCCTTTTTTCCGACTCGCTATTACGCTGATCCCCGGGCTTCCGTGTCGCTGCAGCTCCTGCGGGACGTGTCCGACACGGCTGTCCAACTGTTACTTTGATTTATCGATCTTAATTAGCTCCTATGAAAATCACCGGTGCCAGGCGAGTCTCAGGTGCGATCTCTAGGAATTGCAGGATTCGTTTCTGGGGACAGTGCGAAATATAATTGGCCTCGATCACCAACTGCAACGTAATTATCGCTGTAATCTGGAAAGGGATTGGTGTTGGTGATTGATTAGGGAAGTGTCTGATCGATTCTAGAACGTTCTGATTGGAGGAGCAATGGAGGAGCCTATGAGAGCTGGAAATGTTCGTTTTTCGAGAAATAGGGAGTCGTCAGAGATAAGAGAATCTCTTATGATTTGCGAGTTGAATTCATAGCGAGGTCTTTAGAAGAATATTGTCTATTATGATTTGTAAGTTTGTTTCACAGGGATATTTTCTCTTGCAATCTTGAAGTGGATTTCACAGGGACGGATATCGTCACTTATAATTTGTAAGTGGGAACCGCGGGAATTATGCTGTTTCGAACTCGAAGAAAAGTTCGATTGGGTGTCCCACGAGGGATTTCTGCGCGGGCCGTTTCCTCGCGCGCGATAAAATCCGAAGGAATCGGGGCTGGCCGCAGCCAGCAAACTTCTCCGCTCGATCCCGTCCAAGTTTTTGCCCCCCTCACGGCGCCCGTTTATGGTTTGACTGCCCTCGGATGGCACTTTAGGGAAATACACGAGGAAATCCGCGCCGTTGCTCCACTCTATCGGGAACCGCTACAGCCTATTGTGTATTATTAGCCAATAAAACCCACTTGCTGTTTGTTCGAGACACGCATCGCTGCCTCCTGCGATTTCTCCTCGACTTTCGGGCCCCCTCTTTCTTCCCGCGGTGCATCTTCTTAACAAATTCTATCCTAGCAAGGCTGCCTTCATTTTCCTACACATTTCGTCTGCTGCAAGCCAATTAACTGATTTTCCAATCACTTCATTTAAAGCGTGGTGAATTCCATTCTCTTCGAAATGACAATCTCGAAAGAAATGATTTCAGTATCTTTTTCTTAATACTTGATGTAGTAGAAGCCTACTTGACAATATCTCGGGGAAAGTTAACTTAAATATTCTCCTAAACGACTGGACTGCGGATTTTCTGTATTTATCACAAAACTGAATAAGTAGAATTTATAATAGTAAAGATAAGAATTGAATAATACTAAAATATAATTTTCAACATAGCAAAGTGATTAGCGAGAGAGAAATAAATTTCTATTTCTGTATCTTGGCTGTACCTTAAACTGTGTCGCTCGATTGTTAATCTTTGATTTTCGAAAGATTTCAGTCACCAGGTTTGATGATGCCCGCCTGTTTCGGAGTTAATTGAAACGGTGTCGTTGAAATTCCCGACTCGTTCTAATACGTTTACTCAAGAAAGCACGGTCGAGCGATCCGAAGGGGATGATTTACAGCGATAGGGTTAAAAGACTTGGAAAAGGGGTTACACACGGGGCAGCCGCTGATTCTCAGTCGTCCCCACGCGTCCCTGATTAGCCCAGGTTTCCTCGCATTTCCGATTAAACTCGATAGCGAACGATCCTATCGTATGCAACCCTCCCGCCGACGATGTAATTGGAGAGGATCCACTCCAAGGGTGGACATTTGAATTCATTTCGAGTATCTATTCCGGTTCCTACGACCTATCCCTTCGTGATTCCCGGAAACGTTCAGGCGTCGCGACTAAAATCCAATTGTTTCACTTCTTGCTCGCTGCGAGATTCTCCTTTTCCTCAAGTTGCAATTTGGTTCTGCAATTTTGCGAAAAGATAGAATCCGGTGAGGGGCAAAATCAACCGGGGTCAAAATCCGCTAGGGGTCAACGCGCGGTAAACAGACCAGAGTGATGCTCGAAAACAGTTGCAATACTAATCGAAATGTAAATACATACCTGTGATATAACCATTTGTAAATCATTCCGCGAATCTGACTCGTGATGTTTACGTTTGGCCTGATTTTCACTCCACGCGTCCTGTTCGTGGTGTTTACGTTTCGGCCAAAATCTTCATCGCGAGTCGGACTCGTTAAAGTACGGGAGGGGTTAATATGGTACATCGCTGAAGAAGTTTCTTGACGTGTTTACAAATCGAGGAACTTTTTCGTTGCGTTAAGAAATTAAAAATGCGTTTTATCCCCCGATCCTTATGGAGGGTGAAGTTAACACTAAACCTACCTCCGAATGACCGCTTTTGAGACTTTAATCAAAATTGTTAAATTCCAGGTTTTCATTTTTCTTGAGCTTACCGCACGACTTTTTCTATAATATATAGCTACATAATTTTTCAATATCTATCTCTCTTCTTCTTTCGTTTTTCTTTTTTCGTGAACGGTCTTTTGACCGCTGGAAAATATATGAAATTTTATAAAGTTATCTGCATTGAAATCTCAAACTTACTACTAATTTTGTTTTCCAAGAGAATGTCACCCGATTGTGTTTTAGGAACACGTCATGTGCTTATGTACAGTTTGTTTTACGCTGGGCACAGAGCGCCGACTGCTGGTAACCTACGAGGCAAAATAACGATCATTCAAATTCGAGCACTGACTCTGTACGCGGCATTACAATTTTTCAGTTTCGATTCTTCTTTCTAAAAATGTATATTCCTAAAGCCCGAAAAATAAATGTTTTTTAATTATTACATGATAATTATTTATAATCAACTGGAAAAGAATATAACGTTCATTTGAAAAGCGCTCATGTGACCGCTATCGGTAGAAATAGGTATATATAAAATGTTGGTAGGTTTACTTTGACGCGCTAGAAGTTCGACAGAAGGTAAAGGGAGCTTTTGAGCTCGACGGGGGTTGATTCATCCCCGTGGATATTTTTTCTGATACTCAAATACTGATTAGTTTTGCGTTGATAAGTTTGTTGGAGTTTTTGAACGGGTGCATTCGCCCCTTTGGATGTTTTTCCTGATACTCGGATATGAATTTATTTAGCGTTAAAAAGTTATTCGGAGCTTTCAGCGATCTGTGCTGGGAAAAATCGATGACGGGTCTCGTTGGTAGTGTGCAGCAAGCCCTATTCAGGTCATCTCGAGTCAGGTAATCGTTGGAGAGTCTCTTCTTGCGGAGTGTCGGCGCGATACCGCGTAATTAGGCTCCCCCGGGCGCAGCTCGGTGGACATTCGAATTCATTCGGGGTCAGAGCGTTCCTCCGTGGGGGTTGGCCGACAGCCCCTTTACCGGGCAACTGTCTGAACATGACGTAACGCTCCTGAAAGCCGTTCAGCCCGGTTTTTGCGGTGTCCGGCCAGCAACAATGGCCGCTTCTTACGCCGCTCTGGTCACCGTATATTATTAATTACTGTATTAATCTCGCCGGCCGTAAGCAATCTATTATACATGGGATAAGAGCCGCCGGCCGAGCCGGCGCGGCGTCGGCGTCGGCGGTGGCGTCGTCGTCGACGTCGTGGTCGTCGGCGTCGTCAAAACGCCCGCCCACGTTCTATGCTACCCTCTGCTCCGACACCCTTTCTCACTCGGTGACTTTGTAACTTCGCTGCTCGATGTAATCTGACCCCCTAAGGGTGTTAACGAAGGGTGGCCAACCGGGGAGGGTGTTAAAGGAATCTTGAAATTGGCCGACAACGTTCGACGACACCCCCCCCCGAGAGCCATTCGATCGATTTTGGGGGCGGTTTTTCGAAACCGATCGCCTATTTTCTTAGCGGCACCGATTAGCGCCATTTTCAGTTTGGAATCGATGCATCTTCTTCACGTAATTCTTTTTCTTCGGAAGGGTGTTTAAAAAATTAAAGTACAATTTAAATTGTAGTTTGTTCTTTTTAGCCTAGAAAGTAAACACAAAAAAAAAATGCAAGACGTCTAAGCTTACTAATATTATTTCCGTAGGTTATTGAATTAGAGAAAGGAGCAATTCAGCTAGTTTAGAATATTTTCTTGTGTTTTCCAGGTCAGTGTGCAGCCTGCATGCTAGCCAGGGTCGAACGAGAGCGTCTGGAGAGCCTGAAGTACGACAGAGCGACGATCTACGTGAAGTGTGTGGACGACCACGACGGGTCGAAATCCGAAACAGACACAGAGGTGAGTGGAAGCAAAGAAGGAACGAGGGACGAACGACGCAGCAACATTGTAGCGACGCGGAGAAGGCGACAAGGGATTTTTGTTAATGGGCCAGGGCGCCGAGTCACCGCGTCTCCTGGAACCGGTCCAGATTGATGCCGGTCGATAAGGAGATTGGCCCCATCTCGTCCATTTCACGATAATAATCGTCATTACGTTTCCGTGGCGCGACCTCAGGCCCACCTGCCTCCTTCGTCGAAATCTCCCCCCTCCCCTTTTTAGTTTTATTCTCGGGCCGGTCAAAAGTGTTCGGAGCAACATACGTGGATGAAGACTTTATAGCGATTGCAGAGTGTGTAATGGTTGTTTCTTTTGGTTCGCTCAGGTGGCCGCAAAGAGACCCAAGATGGACAGCTCCAGGCCTTCGAGGACCAGGAGGAACTTGAAGGGCTCCCACGAACTGAAAGTCTCGTCGGAGATCACCCTCAAGGACCTGAAACTGATGGTGAGTGCTAACTAGCTACAAGCACCTTCGAACGGGCTTGGCACAACTTTAGGCAGTTTTAAGCAGTTGGCTGGACCTCTACGATCATCTAGAATAATTCGAAATATTCTTAATCGATCATTTTCTCGATTTCATTTGTCCCTTTGCGACCAATTGTAATGGGAAAGAAGCAATTTGATTAACCCTCTGCACCCTAAAGGTGCGTGTCTATTTGAGAGTAAAACTGTCGCGAGTTACTCTCGAGAGTCAATTTCGTCAGTGTTTTATTTTGCACGAAAGGAATAGCACTCTCCGATAGCACTGCCAATAGCGTGTACACTGTCTCTCACTCTCGAAGATATAGTTGTCAACAAATTCTATACGAAATCGCATTTGAATACAATTTTGATTTCCAGTGGTATATCGTTTCCATGTCCTGAGGGTTATATTTGTATATTAAAAAAAGAAAAAAAGAAAAAAGAAATTGAGGGTCAAACGAGAGTTGATTAACCCAACCGCGAATGGACATCGAACAGTCCAAAGAATTGGTCGGAATGGCCTGCAATGTTTGACTTCCGGAGGACCAGTGTCTCGTATTGAATTACGGAGAGGGTTAACCGTAGTTCCACGATCGAGGGTAGTTGCTGACAATGACAGTGATCACGGGGTAATTGAAAGAGATTGCTGTGGCTGGAGAAAAGCATCGTTTTACGAGGGTTTCGGACGAAGACAGAGGTCCTCCTAAAGTCAGACACCCTGCGCAACAGGGAACGGGAGCAGACGGAAGAGAGAGATTGAGAAAGAGAAGTTCGTCGGGTTCGTTCGGTGGACGAAAGTAGTAAAGCCGTAGTTATGGCTGGTTAGCATATGCCCGGGCCCCGGCAGTGTGCTTAAACTATTAAGCGTATTTATATTGCGAGGCTGCGCCCGTCTCCTTCTCCTTCTTCGGGGCCAACGGCAAAAACCCGAAAGAGCATAAACCTCGCGCTAATAACAGGCCTCTCCGCTCTCAGACTTCTCCACTCCACTTCACTCCACTTCGTTCGACTCTCTCTGGGCCTTCCTTCCTCTTGTACCGATCCCTCTTCGACACGGTCCCCTTCCTCTCTCTCTCTCTCTTCTTCTCTTCGGACCTTCTTCGAGGTGTTGCTTCCGCTCGTGCTTCGACTTTCGCGAAACCGTCTTCTGCGTCCTCGTCTCTGCCTAGCTTCTCCGACTCTTCCACTTCTTCTTCGATGCCTCTATTTTGTAAGAAACGATCGATTATTTGGTTCTTCGTTGATAATTTTCTCTGTCGAGAAGCTCGAACAATTTTTATTTCATCTTTCAAGAGGTTGAAGTCGTTGGTGTACATACACTCGAATAAAACAATGAAGACATGGATCACTGTGGATCTTCATACGAAATCAGATTTCCTATAAATTCAATGAAATTAAATCTCCAACTAAAACAATGTGTATAACCAAACAAAAATAGTAACCGAATAATCCCGAGGAGGAACCAGATTGCCATGAAAAACTGAAATCGATGCCAAGCGCCACGATAGGGGTTAAAAAAGGGGAAGCAGCGTAAATATTTAATAGCGAGGAACACGTTATTAATCCCCGTGTTCCGACGGTCCCCATTTACCGAATTTTTGTCGGTGCCTGGCCGGGTTTTTTCATGTTTTTTAATATCCGCCCGCGAGAAAGGTTGTCGGCGTCAATGGGAAGACGAGCATCCTCTCTTCTCATTCAGTGGCCCTCTCTTTATAGTTCCACTGACCGAGGCGACCTCCCTTTTTTCTCCCATTTTCGATTGAGCGTGTCAAGAGAGCTGGACCATTCTAGAGGCCGCCGCCATCTCTTCTCTTCCTCGTCGCATTTCCCTCCGTAGAAACAATCTCCACCGGGGATTCGTAACGAATTCTAGAACGCCTAATCGTCCCCAGCAACGGGTCAACGAATTTTCTGTCTTTCATTTCGCCGACAGAAAAACGCGGAAAAATTGCAGAGCACAAAGTGACCGGGCCGGCGCGGTGCGGCGCGGCGGTTTCACCGCAATAATTGCCAGGTCTGGCCAGTAGTAAAACTGTGAAATTCGAGTCGGCGTTCGCCGAGAGCTCTCGGAGACGACGTTACAAAAGGAGAGGATCCGTTGTCGTTCCTGGAGCATGAAGGCTAAACAGGCGGAGATTAGACGGCGATTCTCGCCACGGAAATACTCGCGGAGGGTCGCTCGCGGTTCGGGTCCTATTCGACAAAAATCGACGGAGCTCTCCTATTGTTTTTTGCCGCGCGGCAAAAATCAGGCGAGTTTCATGGTCGAGCGCGCGACAAGTCGCGAGCAAGCGAGCAAATCGGGACAACGGCCCGGCCGCGGCCGGTGCGCTTCGAACCGACGATCGTTTTACGTAATCGTCGTAACGCCGATCGCCGGTAAATATTACTTTCTACTCGCATTCCGTGTCACCGGTCGCGATCACGTCACCCCCCCACCCCCACCCCTTCGCTGTGCTCTCCGTCCACTGTTCGCCGATTTCTTTCTTCCGCTTTTTAATCGATCGGACGAACGCCGCTTGTCCGCTTTGGTCGTTGTTCGGTTTGATGCTGCTTTGGTTCGTCGAGCGACGGATGTTGTTAGGCCGAGAGAAACCGGCAGCGAGAATCGGCGCTCGTACACATGGAAATCGGTACGTCGGAACCAATTTCTGGAATTCGTGAAATCGATTTCACGCGGCCCTCTTTGCAGCGTCACGGTAGCCAATAGCTTGGATATTTCTATAAAAAAAAAAAAAAAAGAACGATGGCGCGATCGGGACGCTTGAAACTCGTTCGATGCTTTTCGAAAGCTAGTGGACTGGATAAATAATGGAAAGTGAATCAGATAACAGTCCACGAAAGCATATACGCTGAACAAATATTTTTGATGGAAGAGAATCCGTTGAAAAATATAAAAGTGCAAATATTGAAAGTCGATAGCACTGGAAAATTCATGCAGAGGGCACGATTAATTTTCATCATTTTGATCCACTTTTAAAGTAGTTTCGGAGAAAACGACAACAGGCAAGAGTGATTTGCAATGCAAGTAGCAACAATTGTAAACTACAAAGAAAGACTTCTTGGAACACAAAGTGTAATAAGGATCCCAAGCAATACGAAGAACAAGAATCTCGAAAATGCAACTAGAGAAATAGAAATTCGATTCAGCCATTAAATTCGACGTTAATGTTCTCGATGTCACGTCGAAATTTGGAAGGAATTATTATTGGCGGTGGTAGGAACCAGAGCGAGGGAGGGGGTAAAAGAATAACAGATTCGCAAGGAGGTTCTGCCGACAGTTTAACTCGGTTTACATCGGGCACGGTCTAACCAGGGTGTTGGGTGCGCGCGCGCGCGTTCGCGGTCCTCCTCCCGCTCTTCCAGCTCACCTCCAGCTTCTCTCGAGCTCCTCCCGCTCGTCTTCTGCGCGTCTCTGGCTCTTTTCCCCGGCGGTTACCCGCTCGTAAAACAGAAACCGACCCGTGCACGTTTACACCGGCAACGGGTAAGTTGCTGATCTCCTGCAGGAGAGGAACCGGCCGATGGTGAACGCGAAACCGTTCTCTCGAGGCGGCTTCCACAAATTAAGCAATTACCCGGACGCATGCTCTTCTCGATTCCGACTTCGCGATGTTGGCCCTTCGCTCGCTCCTTCGCTCTTCTCCTCGTCTGCCTCGTCCGCGCCTCTCTCCTCAGAGTTCAACGGCTGCAGAGGCGCGATCTTCGCGTTCGCTGGAATTTTTAATTACCGCACTGGCAACCTCCACGAAGTCCCAGAAGCTTCTTCTTGCTTCTATTCGCGCGGAGCAACGATTGCAATCTTTCCCGAGGGATTGTTTTCTCTTTAACACGCCTAATGCTCGCGGGTCACTTCTCGCGAGTTGGAGTCGCTGGAATTTCGAATCACCATCGTGGCAAGCACGGCGAAGTACCCCGATGCTTCTGTCCTCTTTCTCGCGCGGAGCAACGACTGTAATTTTCCCCAGGGATTATTTTCTCTTTAACACGCCTAACACCTCCGGTCACTTTTCGTGAGTTGGCCTCCTAACATTTTAACCGTTTTTTGCTTCAGACCATGCGGATTTGTGGCGCCGGACCCTACGACCAACACCTGATGCTCGGCGAACACGAGCTCACCGATCACAGTCAGAGTCTCGCGGCGCTCGGCATTTTTCCCGGGACGCTTCTCACCTTAAAGGTAGGCCTTAACTTCTCTCCCATTTCTTTTTCACCGCTTTCTTCGACCACATTTCTAGACGTACGCCCCTCCCCCCGCCCCCCGCCCCCTCTCCCTCGAAAATGAAAATTCCAACTCGCAGAGAGAACGTGATTAATCGAAGTTCGTCGGAATATTATCCGTGAGGCATTCGACCGAAAGAAAACGCGAAATTTTGTGGCAATTAGGGGCAATTGCTCCGATAACGGTCACACAATGGCCCCGCTAATAAGCCACGGAGCAGGCTTCTCTCCCCGTTATCCCTGGCATCGCATTCCAAACCGGCAAACATTCGAGCAAGACCCTCAGGATCGTCCCCGATGGTTCAGAATGGTCCTCGGACGTGTCTCTCTGTCGCAAGAACGCGAGGATGCGAGCCGAACCACGCTTCCTGCTTTCAATTTTCAGACATTTTAACCGTTCATTCGTTGGAATCCGGGCCAAAGCGGATAACGTACCTATGGTTGTATACGCGAAACAGCAGTCGCAATTTTAATCTTTCGAAGTACGGAATTCGCACGACCAGCAGTGGTTGAATTGGGAAATTCGGACGGCTAGATAGGTAATTTTTCTTTTGCATAAAGATCCGCAGTGTAACAATGAGTTACCACAGTCGGAAACATATTGCTACCAGCAAGCAATCATTCTGTATTATTTCGGGACGGAGAGCAAGGTCTTCCGATGCAACAGACAAGCGTGATGACACTCCACCTGTAGAAAACCGCGCGGTTTCGTGGCTTTTTCTATCCTTCTTCGATCGTCTAGGATCTCCCGAGCCAGAAGAAGCGACAGATGGTTTAGTTAGGCTCGAACCGGCGCGGCGCGGCGCGGCGCGTCGTCGGGAGGCATCGTCGATCGATTTTTGCCTGGGTCTCTCGTTGCGTCGCCGGTAGTCGGAAATCAATTATCGCTGTTGAAACGGATCGCTACACCGGCGATTACCTGAAAAATCCGGCAAAGATACGATCGAGGCGAGTTCCACCGATCCGCTGGAGGGAATAGAGAGGCAGCGGGGCGTGCCCGACAACTTCGATAAATAGTTGGCTACGTAAATGCCCGGTGCCGGGCATAACTCGCGGATTAGTCAGCCGCGTTCGCTACGGACAGACCGCGAGATCGGTTTCTGCTTTTTCACCGAGACTTTTTCTAGTAGATCCATTCGATCAACCGATCAACCGACCTCTGGACGCACGAACTTCGATCTTCGGAGTGGAAACAATCGACGGACAATGTCTCTACGACAAAAACTCTTCGGGAAAAATTGCCTTGTGCTTCGTATTTTTTTAAATACTTCCTCATTTTACCTTCCGGCGCAGTATAGACTTTTCTAGATTTTTCTGGGACTTCCTCGGAGCTCACAATTTTGATAGTTTGATGTTTTATACGTTTAAGGATATTCTAGGCTTTGTCATTTTTTCGAACATTGCCAGCATTCATATTTGCAATATTTAGATATTTTACAGGTTTAAGGATACTATAGACGTTTTTGGAATTTTTTAGAACATTGCCATCGTTCACATATTCAATATTTAGATATTTTAGAGGTTTAAGAAGACAGTAGGTTTTTTCTAATTTTGTAGAACCTTGCCAGTGTTCATATTTACAATATTTGGATATTTTACAGGTTTAAGGATGCTATAGACGTTTTTTGAATTTTGTAGAAACTTGCCAGCGTTCATATATTCGATATTTAGATGTTTTACAGGTTTAAGAAGACAGTAGATTTTTTCTAATCTTGTAGAACCTTGCCAGCGTTCATATGTTCAGTATTTAGATATTTCACAGGTTTAAGAACACAGTAGGCTTTTTGTAATTTTGTAGAACCTTGCCAGCGTTCATATTTGCAATATTTAGATATTTACACGTTTGAGGATACTTTAGGTTTTGTGTGCATTTCTGAGGGGCTCTGTCAGGTTTTCCACATTTAATATTTTGATGTTCTCGCACGTCCAAAGATGTGCTAGACTCGTCTATTATTTTTTTGGAACTCTATCAGACCTTCTACATCTAATATTTCGATGTTTCGGGCGTCTGAGGATATCGCAAGCATTTCTTACATTTTCGGGAAGATCGTCAGTGTTCCCAGTTTCCAGAAATGGTCGTGATCGTTCAACGGCAGCGAGTTAATCGTCGCTGGAACGATACATTTGTCGAGCACGCGGGCACGGCACGGCGGACAGTGACAAACAGGTGCAATTTAGATTTAAGATCTAGCTACCGTTTCCCTTAAGCCGGAGACAATGGATAAGTAACGTCGGCAATGGTCCAAGATAACGGCAAGACCGCCGATTTCGTCTTGGGATTAGCCGGAAACGTCGCCCACCGAGATTAGAAGTGTTAATTGGCCCAGCGCTGCTGGAAGATTAGCTCTCCGAGGCGAGATTCAGCTCTGTACGATCTTCTTTATCTTGCGGACCCGCTGATAACAATCCTTTCGATCCTCCGGAGTCTCTCGTGCCTCTTCAAACAAAGTAGACACGCGGAACCCTAACAAATTTCTTGGCGCAATTTGCAAAAACGTGAAAATTACAAATCAAGCGCAAGTTGATTCTCTTCACGATTCTGATACTTTACCATTGATGTAGGTGGGCTTCATTGAAGTACATTTTACACGGAGACCTTGGTGTTGCATGTAAAAGTCACAAGAATCTCATTCAGTCTATTGGCCATGGTCTCTCTCCTTTGTGTTTAGCTTGACGCTTATAATCAGCATTAAGACTGGACTCTTGATCACTTCACGAACCAGTTCAATTCACACTGCAGAAATGGGTGGGTGTAATTTTGAACAGTAGAAAGATTACTGCTAGCTGTAAGCGAGGGGGTTCGAGGCGTGCACAGGAGTTTGGGAAGGCGGGCATATGCGATGGCCATTCGCGATTCAGCCGACTGCATATCTGGCAGTTCGCGCGGTCCGCGAGGATCGAAGATTCAGCCAAAAATTCAGCGGACGTGCCCTGTTTTTGCTGGGTCAGAAGCTGTCGGCGGCGGCCGCCATGCCGTCGCCCCGACGCTGTCGCCGAGCCGCGCCGAGCCGGCCGAAAGAAAAATTCTGTGGCCCGTCTCCGTTCGTACGTTCGTCCGTCCGTTCTGCCCGTCTCCGAAACCGCCGG
The DNA here is from genome assembly GCF_050948215.1 of Halictus rubicundus. NCBI lineage: Eukaryota > Metazoa > Arthropoda > Insecta > Hymenoptera > Halictidae > Halictus > Halictus rubicundus. The sequence continues at coordinate 3,657,972 of NC_135149.1, read as the reverse complement.
AATAATTCCAGCATTCCAGCGCATTCCGGCGTTCACAGTCCACTGATTTTATGAAAGCGAACCGGCGAACAACGGACGTTCGGATGTCAAAACCGTTAAACCCGACGAAGACGAGACCAGAGCCGACGATGGCCTCTTCTCTCCCCTCTCGCGGACAGGTTCTCGTTCTTCCAGCTGCGAATTCTAATTGCCGGTTGCGGTATAGGATCGCACCCACCGTTCTATCCTCGACGACTCCAGCTGGACAATAGCCTGGTCCTTACTCCTCGAGTTTCGATCATTTCTACTATTGCTAAATTGTGACACTTGGCGGGAAAATGACGCGTGCCGAATTTCTGTGCAATCGGACACAACCCATGTCGCATTTCAGTTAAAGTTTTATCATATTCATGATTTCGTTTCGTTTTGAAAAATCTTTAAATTTGATTCAGCATTAAATACAGTATATGCTCTGCATATATATGTGTGAAAGGGGAAGCACATCGAATATGGACATATTTATAATATTTGACACTTTTTTTTTATCGGCCAGCATTCACGTTGGAAGGGTGAAAACGGCACTTGAAGTTGGGCATGATCAAGGACTTTTACATGGATGCTAGCCAATCCAAAAGTACGTGTAAAATATTTTCCCGAGAACCACCTCTTACAGAAATTTCATCAAAGTCGGGAATGTCCAGATTCGATGTGTTCTGGACAAGCCGGAGCGAGATCAACCTTTCGATGATGGTCACGAGACGGTTTCGCACGATCGTAATGGAGTTTTACCGCCCTTTCCGCCGCCGAGCCGTTCGTAATTGCGTAGGTATAGAAATTCGATTAATCAACTCGATTAAGAAGCTGTCGGACAGCGGTAAGAACACACTCGACTCCCGTCGCTTTTCTAGAAAGGCCGGGAGGAGCTTCTCACCTTTTTCTCGGCCGAGCCGAGTATTAACGCTGCGCCACGAGCTGCTCGACCAGTTAAAAATGTTAAGAGTCGATTCTACCGTGATTATATCGCGATTTCATCTTTGTTTTCGAGTTGTTCGCAATTAAAGCGTCTTTTTATCCTACGGTGGTACTTAACGCAGCTCGAGAACACTTAATAACTTGGAAATCACGGCAGAAGGTGTAATTTGATCGCGCTTCATTTTTATTCCTGTGGAACTATCGAGCAGAGAAACTAACTATTACAGTTCGGGCAGTCCTACAGAAATTTCTGTCACCGAAATTCATTTCTGTGACCCTCCGTCTGCTCGCTGGGTCGTTTAGGTTCACGACTAATTTTGTCACTGTTCCAGGTTTTAAAAAATTTTTTAAATGTTCGGAATACGTATCGAAATGCCTATTTTAATATATAATCGCTGGAACGTCAAATGCAGTAATGGGAAAAAATAAATAAGAAATTCAATAGTGAAATTTCGCACATAAACGATCCGGGTTGCAGACGGAAGATTAATAATCTGCGAGGCTTCTCGAGGATTTCGCGTATCCAGGTGATCAAAAAAGTCCATCGTTTTTAACGAACATCTACTTTGTCGGACATGTACCTTGCTCCACGGATCGGCGATCATCGATCGGCGCGAAACAATTAAAGAACCCCGAAGGGATTCTTGCTCGCATTCTCGATCGCGTTGTTCCGCCATCGACAGCTTTCATGGCGCCAAACGAAAAACCGACAGGCCCCTTCTCGGGGATCTAAATTTAATCCGCGAAATAAATAATAGACCCAATGAACGGTCTGCTGGGTTTGCGGTCGCGTTCTTTCCCCGATCCCCTAGATTTTCGATGAGGTCCAACTGCATCAGTGATCCAGGATAGATCGTCGATCTTCGACGAATTTCACGGCGCGATTTCGGTCGCGTTTTTACCGTGTTTGCACAGTCGAAGGAGCAGACCGTGCTCTAATCCGCGTCTAGAGGAATCCGGATTTATTTCTACCGGTAATGATCGATCGGTTTTTTTTATGCATCGTCGATTTTCTTGCCGATGGAGTTCGCGTCTGTGCGGATCCCGACGAAGATCACGCTTTTGAGTTCATAGAGCGACGGATGAAAAATTATTTCTGGGATCATATGAGAAAAATAGGCGTTCATTCCTATTTTGGAACAATTTATTACTGAACCGTAAATTCTTATGCATTTATAGACGTGAATTTCAACTTCTGAGTAGAAACGAAACACTATCCTTCTGTTGTTAATACTGTAAAAAAATCGTAATAAAGAGGAAATTTGATGATCGAGACTCTGACAATTTGGAGTGAAATGACGGTACTTGAGAGGTGAAGAGATACTTATCTTAGAGTCTTCCAAAATTTCATTTTCGGAGCAGATCTGCAATGAACACAAGTTTTCCATTTTCTATTGGAAATTGTTGACAACAGAGAAACTTTGATGGGACTGTAAGACAAGGGACAAACAATGAGAGCAAGATGAAGAATTTTAGTTGAAACATAGCTCTGGAAAATGTGCTGTTCGGAATTCAACGATCGACTGGCACCACTAGAGCGCTGACAAAGCGTTCGGAACGGTCTCGTTCCGGGAAAATGGATTAATCGTTGGACAGAGCCGAGGGACGCTAACAATCTGTGCTGAACAACAGCTAAATTTCATAGGATTATGCGCCGGTGGTTGTTTTACGACAGAAGATTTCGCGAAACAATCCCGCGCGCGCCGCAGGAGCTTCTTGCCGCGGGATTGGTCCACGGTTATCCGCATAACTGCGAACAATTATCCGTCGGCCGTGGATTTTTCAGCCGCGTTACGGCCGCGATAGCGTGCAACGGCCGTTAAAGCCAGCTAGACGAACCTTAAAAGGATTTATCACTATCGTTACGTCGACCGTGAGGACCGATCGACCGTACCTCGAACTCGACACTGCCACTGAAATAATTACAGTCATCCGCCGGAAAATTTGCGAACCCCCTTTTTTGCCCCACCGTGTTTGCGAACGCTGCGACACCGCGAACCGATTTTTCAAAGGATTTTTCGAATTAACGTATCGTTAATTAACCGACGCACCGGCGAACGCTTCTCCGCGAGAAAAAAATCTGCCAAATACGTATTTTCTTTTGGTTTTCCATAAACTCAAACAAAGTTCCATTTAGAAGATCCATTTTATATGAAATAATAAAAGACTGACCACTGTAAATACAAAGGAAGTTGCAAGCGGTTAGAAGCAGCAAAGAATTTTCTGGAAGAATGCTTCAGACAGAAAATTGATCGGAAAAATTGGAAATGACGAATCGCGTTGAGACACGAGCATCATCGTTTGAACGAGTAACATCGCTCTAGAATAGTTCCCAGGACGTTGTGTATCGAACGAGTCAGCTACCGGCTCAGAATCCTGGAACATACAATGACTGGGATGACTTGCCGGCGGAATCAGCCGTGGAACGTCTTTCGATACATTAAATACCGCCTCGTCATCGCTCGCGCGATGATTCAAGGTCGCGATTACGAAGTCAGCGCACGAAGTCCCGTCTTCAGATCTGCATCCCCCGATATATCTCGTTGCTCGATTGTCCGCGATAATGATCGCTGATAATTGCCGCCGCTCGATCTTTTCCGAAGAGAGGACAATTTACTGCAACAGTGCGCGGAGCCTAATCGTCAGGAGACTAACCACCAGCTACCAATTTTCTATGATCAGCAAAAGGCGAAGTAAAAATGACAAATTGCTGAATTGTTCAGGATGATCTCGCTGACAAATTTAGAGTACCGCGGGCTTCAAAAATAATTTCATCCAAGGATTGGGTGCATGTTTTAGCATCTCTGTCAAATTTAGACCACTGGGAGTAAGTGGAAAGGGGGAATTATTGAAAAATCAGCTGGAACGTCGAATAAGTTTCTGATTCTCGAAGTGCAGCACGGTTTGCTGGACTAGGAGATCCCAGGAAGCACCATGGACCTTTGTCTATGGGGGCTCCAAAAATTGTCGGCTCTCGGGGGCAATTAGCCAATTAGCGACGCAATTCTCGCGGTCGGGCCGCGAGACGCGTTAAATTAATCGAGCGGGAATAACAAGGAAGGGAACAGAGTTGCTTACAAAGTCTGTGGGCCCTCTCGCTCGTTTCCTCCTTCTACTCATTTTTCCCCGATTTTTTTGCAATTCCTCCTCACTGTGCGCCCTCTCTTCATGGCTGATCGACCGGAGTCTTTAGAGTCGGTCGGTCGAGCCTCGAACGGGCGGCAGCCGCGTTTGATGTCGTGTGACGAATGTCCGCGTTGGACGCGCTCTCCTCTCTCTCTCTCTCTCTCTCTCTCTCTCTCTCTCTCTCTCTCTCGCTCTCCTTACCCCTCTTTTACCCTCTGTCTCCTTTCGCCGGACATTTCTCTCTTCTTTCCGCGTGTCTCGACGGCACAATGTTCTCTGTTCGACTTTCGTAGGATTCCTCCACTCGACGATTCTCTCTCTTTCTTTCGACGTTCTCTAGCCCGTCTAATTCCGTTGGTTTCCTCCTCTCGCTCGCCTCATTCTTTCTCCCTTTTTCCTCTTTTTTTACGCCATTCCATCGGGTGATCGATCGCGAATTTGATCGCTGCCATCGGTCCTCGAATCTTCGAGGAAACCCTCTCTCGGTTCGCCAGCTCCCGATCTATTTCATCTCTTGATACATAGTTGTAGACATAGTGGCAAATATACAGTAGCGAAACTACTAGTTCGTGTGTAGTACGAGTGGACAAAGTACATTGTTTTCGTACGGGGAAAATATGAAGGGACCGTACAACGCGTGGTCTTGTAATTATCATTTTGATGTTTAAAGGAATCCGTGCTTGTTCTTCTGTAAATTCATTTCAATCGACTCAAAAGACGTTGTACTTTGTATTGCTATCGTTGGACTGTTGATTTAATGCGTTTACAACAGGCACGTTCAAACACAGTGCAATGAAATTATTTTCATGCAGTACAACCAGATTTTTCTTTTCTTTCCATCTTCGGAGAGCTCTTGACGAAAGAACCACGTTTCTACTGAATCCTGAAGAGTCCGCATTGATTTCCAATAATTTTTATTGGCACGAAGATATATAGGGTAAAGGACCCAATTACTGCGGGGGACCCAAATACAGTGCGTATATTAATTATACTTCTTTTTAAAGCATAATGAATATTAAAAAGAGATATTAAATTTTGTTCATTAAAATTAGAAAATATAGATGTCATATATCTCTTTTTCAATATTCAAAAAATTATTACTACTTATTTATTATTATTACTTATTTTTAAAAATAAGTGTAATTAATATAGGCACAGTAATGGCACAGCAATGGGGTCCCTTACCCTGACATTTTAATCTTCACGATCCAGATCGAATGAATTCCCAACAATTAATATTTGCATAAATGTCCACATTCTAGTCCGAGATGTTTCATCCTCTGGTCCTGTTGGCTCCGATCAAACCCTTTGTTTCGTCGAGGCTTTATCGTGCAGCAACAACGCGTTCGATTGTTAGTTAATATCCTGCCCGGTGTTCCTTTTTGGTTTGCGGTCGTCTTTGGGAATAGGGCGCAAGCGTGGCCAGCTTTTTTTCTTTTCTTCGCGGTGGATTCCAATATAGCTGGGCCCGACGCGACGCACGGTAGTCCCAAGCCGCGCGCCAACAGAAAATTGGAAACATCCGATAGGGCCCTTCATGCCTCGGATCCGAAGGCCCGGCAAAAAGGAACGCTTGACCGGCTCCGCTGCAAAATAACCATCGATCCATCGATCGGGCCCCGGCCCGAACCTGCCCATGATATCCCCCATGATATCCCTGTACAGTTCGATTTAATGTCGCGAGTGTCGCTTCGCCGATCGAGCCTCGATTTGAGCGACGTTGAACGGCGGCGGGCCTACATTCTTCAATTTGAAAATTAAATTAATCCACAGGTTAATTTGTTGTTCGACGAAGATCGAAGGATCTTCAGGAAAAGATTTTTCACTCGTCTTCTCGACAAGGACCCCGGCTCGCAAACAAAAGAAATCCTGTTGTGTTCGTTCCTTCGGTAATCTGTCCCGACCACGAAGCGGCGTTTAAGCTCGGAACGACCGTAATAAAATCCCATAATAAAATTCTATTTGCTCGTCCATTAATCACGTAATTGCAGCCCGTTGCACGCGGTTACAGCCTTTCCGCTCCTGCTCGTTTCGTTGCGATCGCGAATTCCGTGTAACCGTGGGACGTGTACTTTTCCTATTAACAGGATGCCGTTCCGATCACGGCGAATCTGTTAACATGCCCCGACCGACGACCAGCTCTGCCCTGCTCCGCGATCCTCCGACGACACGCGGGTGTGATAAACGACCGGTGAAAACGATCCGACACAATCTACAGGCAATCTGCTGTTCCCTGTAATTTCGACGATCAATTACACGTTCGATTAATCGGTCCGCCGCCGCGCCGACCTGTTTACGTTTGCTACGATCGACCCGTGACATCTATTATAATATCATAATTATCGAGCAACGTACCAGGTCTTGCATTTCATCTCTCCTTCAAGAAATTCGGATGTAGTCAACGTTTGATTTCAAACAAAAACCATGTTTCACCTCGTGTGCAAAATGTACAGACTGCTGATGTTCAATTCGTTCACCTATTTCAGCAGGAACAATTGCAATTGAACGGGTCTTTTGGGTGAAATTAATGTTGTCTCTACGCCTGTTCTTTATTCAAATTTATTCGTGTTTTGACAAGAAAAGACGTTTCGTCAATATACATTTCAACATTGTATTTTTCTTTTCTTTTCTTTTTTTATTGGCACATATTGTAGATTATTTCATACAAATAGATTGCAGCCCCCTAAAAACGTACATGAATTTTTACAAGCTTTGGCACTTAGTCTTTCTATGATATGACTACTATTGATATGATTGCTTGGCCAAAAATAATTACACACTCACGCTAATGTTAACCAGATCAAAAAATTGATTTGAGGAGGGCCCAAAGACCCCGTGAAGGTTAAAGAAAAGACAGCTCTGGGCCAGTCAGCGAGCCCGTCTTGTCTCTCTCGGTTAACAAGTTAATATTCGTCGCGACACGGGGGCAACCGTCGACGATTAATTAAGTGGACATCAGGCTCGGCCCCTGCTCGTTCGATTCGGGGGCCAGGAAAGGGCTCGATAGGGCCCCGAAACGCGCAAGAATTCCACGAACGAGATTCCGTGTGGTTCGTCAACGTCGTCCGTCCGAGAATTTCATTCCTTCGGCCCGCGGCGTTGCATAAAACTGGCTCCGGATGCGAGCAGCAATAAACGATAAGCCGCGTTTCGGAATCAATAAAACCACCGTAAAAACCTACGGTGCCTCGATCGCGAGACTCTGCAATTTCGACGGCGCGGAACAACCCTTGCCCCGGAGACTTCAACGAATGGAAATGTTAGGTTGCGAGGTGAGTTAGCCATACTGTGTACACAAGTATAAAAAGCTACTGTGCTTCCGGGCCGTTCTCGTTGCACGTTTTGCATCCAGTTAAGAAACTGAATTACCAATTATCTCGCCGTCTTTAGTCTGGCAGACATATTTTCAGGATTATTCGTGTAAGGTGGATGTAAAAATGCTTGTTAAGCAGATACGAATCAAATTATTCTAAAGAGAGAAATCTCGGTCGGATAAATAAATGAGAGAGAGAGAGAGAGAGAGAGAGAGAGGGGGAGAGAGAGAGAAAGAGAGAGAGAGAGAGAGAGAGAGAGAGAGAGCGAGAGAGGGGAACGTGTGAGAGACGGAGGATCGAACAAAAGGATCGAGAGCTGGTATCGTGGCCGGCGAGCATGTTAAGGGAACGAGAAACTAAGTAGCAGTAAGAAACGGCAAGAGAAGCGCGAACATTAACAAATTATCCGAAGTAAATACGCGGCAAGAAACGGAAATAAAACAGTAATAACGACAACGCCGATAAAAATGTACGCTGTTAATTATACGCGACGAGGCCCGGGGCACCGGTCGATCGGTGGGGCTAAAAGTCGTTCTAATTACCGTGACATCAATCCACCGTTAATTATACAGAGTAATTCCATCAGCGGGGGCCGGCGCTGAAATCGTGCTAATTACACCCGGCCGTGAAAATCGAGCCACTATTAATTGCCCACTCTCTGTTACCGCTATATATCGACATTGTAGTCGACGAGGGGGCACACACCCGGTCTTTTCATCGTTTTTTCTATCGCGGTGTCGGCTTTTTTTGTTTTCTCTTTCTTGCTTTTTTTCCGGTTATTTTTCGATCTCTCTCTTTTTCGTTTTGCCCGTGGAAGACCGGTAGCCGGAGATCAGTAGCCGGAACACCGTAATTATTATCCTTAATTGTCGAGCCTTTCGAGGATAAGATCGAAGAAAGGGTGGATAGAGAAGGAGAGAGAAAGAGAGAGGTCCTCCTACCGAGGCCGCGATCGTCCTGGCTGACACGGCCCTTCTTTGACCGGCCAATCAGCGGCCCCGGTTCCTTGACTCCCTGGACCCTCTCAGAAATAAATCAATTAAGCCGATGCAGGCTTCGAAAAGGGCACCGTCATCATCATCCTGCTGCTGCTGCTGCTCGAGAGAGAGAGAGAGAGAGAGAGAGCCCGCTCGCTTCGAGCTGAAAATAATCGAGCGATAGGAGGCGGGCAACCGTTCCCCGATCTCTCTCGATCCCGCTCCCTCATCTGAACCGCTTAAGAGGGCATCAATGTAGCCGCGAGGACAGGTGATATCGCCGAGGCGATCGGTTTAACCGAGAAAAACTCGCTAGAGAACCCTGGCGGGGGTGTGGAGAGAGAGAGAGAGAGAGAGAGAGAGAGAGAGAGAGAGAGAGAGAGAGAGAGAGAGAGAGAGAGAGAGAGAGAGAGAGAGAGAGAGAGAGAGAGCTCACTCTTCTGCTCCTCAGATCGGTTCGAGGAAGCTTCTCTGCTCCTTGTGCAATTGCGCTACACTCAACTCCAGAGAGTTCGCTGACTGAAGAAGGTTCAAGGAATCCCGCAAACTAGAGAATCGATTTTAATGGGTTCACCGTAACGAGGATAATAATCGTCATTATCCGCACGACAATGCCCACGCAAACCTCTCTCGCCGCGTGCCACAGAATGGTAAACAAAGGAACTAGAGAGAGAAAACCCCCTTCCCTAGGGAGCGTCGTAAAAGTCGACCGGCGATCGTGAACGACGAGTTAACTCGTCAACCCCCGGCCAGCTGGCTAACGAAACATGAAATTGTGTTGACGCAAACAAAGGTGTTTCCTAAGGACTCGGACCGAGAAGAACCCTTTTTGCTGTCGATGCCGGAGATTTTTCTCGAAATGAAATATCTTCACTTTGGCCGACTCGGATTTGTTTATTAAACACGGGCCCTTGAATCTTATCATTTTCGCCTACCTTTGAAGAGTAAGGGCACGGGAAGAGTAAGAGTAAGGGAGTTTTTGTCCTGGTAACCGGTTGTCCGATCGAGTTGATGCTTTTTTTTTTTTGTTTCAATCTGGAAGGTTTGCTTTGTTGCGACACATTTTTTCATCGCACAATTTATTTCGTAACATCAATCAACTTTCGACGAATCGTCACCTTGTCGATTCTACGACGCGTGGCTCCTTTTAGCGAATTGAGAGGAACATGACCGATTCCTTGCGCAAAATCTGGAGTCCAGCGGACCATGAAAACTTTGCGGAAGGATCGAGATCGCGGGCTTTCTTCCTTCCGGTCGATCGCGCGGTTTTTTTCGTCGCGTGCACGCGACACTACGCCTCCGTTTTGCATTTCACGCGTCCCGACCGCCATCGCGATTTTCTTGCGCGCCGATCCAAGCGACGTGAAAGCGGGACCGGGCGTCGGATCCGACGCAAGAAAGTGTGACTCGGAAGACGTGGAGGTATCGAGCGTCCCGAAGAAACGAGATTAGCAGACCACGCGTCTTATTCCTGGCTGGAACAGTCCGCTCCACGAGCCTGTAATTCCAAAAAATTCCCAAACAATTTGTCCACAGTTGTTCCTTAGATCATCAAGCGGATGCTGACGTACCGAACCTTCCCTCTTTCAAACGCACCTGGTTCGTGTTCGCGAAGTACATTCCTCTGAATGTAATTCGCAACTATTTGGAAGGTTCCTTGATCATTTACTTTCAAGCACAATCAGTAAGATCTGTATGCGTTTAGAACGTTTATACGGTTTTAAAACACAAGGTTACAGTATCAAACGTCAACGACATTTCTGCCCTATTCTTACTATGAGCAATGTTTCAATTGACAAGTTTAGTCTTCGTTCTGGTTTTGGTAAATTAACCGGTGGGATTTAGATACCTCCTCTCGCTTGTAATTTGTTTCTCTGCAAATGTTTTGTTGGAACAGATCGATGGTGATTTATAATCCAGTTTGAGCAGAATTGTTTAACGCGTGCGTTGAGGCGACTTCGAGAACAGTTTTCACGTAATTCTTGCTAGCGGATAGTGTCTGCAGATTGCAGGAATGCGACAGTTGTCGATCATAGGGAAGAAGAAATAAGCCCCGGAAACAGCGTAACGACGAAACTAATATTCCAGGGCGGCGATTCCGGTGGCGTGACGAGGGTGGCCCCCCTCGAAATTCGGCTCACCATGAATTTTTCGATCGGCCAATTCCCAGCTGCGGCCAATATGAGATTCGTCCCCGGCATACGAGATCTTTTTTTCTTCCGGGGCAGGGCCACCCCCTGGCCCCGATTTTTTGCCCGGCTCGTTTCGGTCACTCGCGATTCTCGGCTTCTAGCCTAGCCTAAGTTAATATTAATGGGGATATTTATGGGCGCGGGTCAACGCTGGTCACCGCCAGAGCGCCGCTGATAAAAGGAAATCTGAAAATGCCATGATTTATGGGGCTCTGCCATTCCCGTGCCCACCTCTACGCCTCCACCCCCTGCCGAACCACCCTCTAACCACCCTTAAACGCTGAATAAGTTATGGAGGGAGCTCTGTATTCTTGTTTCTGCCCTGTGTTTTCGATTCAGGAAATTCGGAAACGCGAGGATCGTGCGTGAAATCGACGAACGCCGATTAAACGGCCATTTCCTTTGGATGATGCACGGCGCGGAGCTCGTTCTTGGGGATGAAACGGGAACGATGACGGCGGTTTCGGCAGAAAATTCCGGTATAGTCATCCAACATCGCGTTACGATGGCAGAACTTCCGAAGGAACGCTTGCAAATCAAAGTCTCGACTGGTCAATCCGACCTTTTAATCTTTCTTCTTGCAATTTCCCACAATTCCGAGCGTAAGAAATGTCTCAGAAAAATATGATTGCTATTTTTAGAAAATTTCTAGATCTGTACAAGTTCAAGGATGGTGCTTGTGGCCCGGAAAATTTGAAGAAAATTTTCAAACTCCTTCGAGGCTCCAGGGGGTCTGTATAACTGGAAGTATTTTAATTCAGCAATAAAACGGAGGCAGAACGTTCCGAAGGAGCTCCGATCGCCCAGCCTCTGGTTTCGATGTTTTGCGAGACCGCTGTAATTCGAACCACTTTGCTAGTTGTAAAGCAAATATGGTTCTTTCGTCGCTATTCGCCGGGCACAATTTACGGGCACCGGGCAGGAACTCTGTCGCGCGGGATTCTTAAAAGGATCGTAAATTCTTCGTTTCGAAGCGGCTCTTCCTGGTCGCTCGTTAAAACATAAATCGCGAGCTGCATAGCCGGTCGGGGGCGCAGTGGAAACGGATGCAACGAGACAGCCGATTTCATATTTCTCTCGGAAATCGCTTCCCGAGTCTTTGCCGTTTACAGGATTCTCCAAAACGCTTTCCTAAACTGATCAGGAGCCATCAATTTTTCAATCTGTTCAGATATTAGCGGAAATTCTCTGGAAAAAATTGGTTTACGTTGTGACGAAGGTACTATATACTGTACTCGGCTGCGCACTCTGGGTGCAAGCCAGTAATAATTATTACAGAAACAAAGTGCAAATGTATCCACATTTCGGTATAAATTTTCTGAGACAAATATTTCAGGTTTCCAATAAAATACACACCGAAGGATTACACGTGTCCGTGCACTCCGAGTGCAAGGCACTAAGATTTTCTCGCAAAAGCAGGAGCAAATCCGTCCGCATTTCGGTATAAATTTTCCGAGAAAAATATTCCAGCTTTCCAATAAAATACAGACCGGAGCACTGCACGGATCTATGCAGTTCGAGCGCATTAACATCTCGCTGCAGAGTCGAAACGCAAGAGCGCCAGATTCCCGAGGTGCCTTGTTAGAAGTGTCCACGAGCTATTCTCCGCGAAGGTAAAGAAAGAAACGAGGGCGAACTATAAAATCTTCGTGGAATCTTTCTAAGAGATTAACGAGATCCACGTGTCTGGTATTATCGGCACGCACCCAAGACCACTTGTTCGAGGGAGCAACCTGTAGAGACCGTCCACTGGCATACCGCACTGATCGCGCACAACAGTGTGTACGAGAAACCAAGCAGGAATTCAGGGTTAGCAGCGCGGCCAAATATAGATCGGAGTGCATGTGGGAACACTTGTACACGGCCATAAATATCTCGTTTACGTTTCGCCTCTGCAATAAGAGAACAATCCGACCGGACCCGCGGATGCACCAGACATAATTGGTTCCTAGCAGCAGCCGCGTCAACTATTTTTCTACGACAATTTTTCATCCCGCGAATAACCACTTTAACTCTCGTTGCACGGGCCCGGCGAGCCGTAAACCACGCGGTTATCGAAGTCAATGGGTCGAATGGGTCTTCGAGACACCGAGGAACACCCTCGACCTTCAACAGATCCTTGAGTCGTTTGCAAGTCTTCGAACGCCACTGCAAAGTATCCTGAAAATTTAACAAATTCTTTTTAACAACACTTAGTAGCAGTAATCCCACGCCCTTCGTAACTTCTTTGAAGACCTTTGGAAGGTCTAGCGAACTTTCAGAATTTTTTTTTTGAGCAAGCTCACAGCGACCTTGGAAGGCCCTTAACGCCTCCAGAAATGTTTAGAAGTCTCTCGAGAGCTTTCAGAGGTTTGCCAGAGGTCCACAAGGGTTCAGAGCTCGTCCAGGAGCTCTGCAGTAGCCCAGAAGTCATTTATGGGTCTCCGTTTCAGACTCATTCGACCCGCAGACTTCTCCGTCGCAAGTAAGCAAATAAGAGCAACCGACACGGCGGGTAACTAGGCAGACATTCGAACGAAGATTTACGAGTCGGTAATAGCGTTTTGAGTGGAAGCCGGAAATATAAAGTTCAATGGAAGGGTTAAACACGGCCGAACAGCCGTGTAAATATTCATTGGCTTCCACCGAACCTGAACGTTCCGTCTAAAATATGAAAGCGCGCCTGTCTCCTCCGGCCTCGGCGAGTTTCTATTCGCTTCACCAGTGATCTACGCTCCTAACCGGTGGTTCGAGAAATAATTACAGAGGATATTCGACGCGTGGTAGAAGTCCCGTGGAGAAGCGGTTCTCAGAAGCGCGGTAGAATTCGGCGACACTTCCTACTTGACAAAATAAAGCGTCCCCTTTCCGTAGACGCACCAGATGTCTCGGCCGTGGCGGACCAACTCTTTGTTGCGTCATCTGCTCACGAGAGAGACCGAGGAGGACAAGGGAAACACGAGTTCATTTAAATAGAACAGGTAGTTCCTCGCTCCAGCCACCCTTAACCTCTTCCCGTACTTTAACGAGCCTGACTCGTGATGAAGATTGTGGTACAAACGTAAACATCACGAGTCAGAGTCGTGGAATGATTTACAAAGGACTGTATCACAGGTATTTACATTTCGGCTAGTATTGCAACTGTTTTCGAGCATCACTCTGGTCTGTTTACCGCGCATTGACCCCTACCGTTTGGGCCCGGATTTCGTCGAACTAAATGGCACGGGAAGAGGTTAAGCAGGATTTAGTGGCTCGCTACGACGGTGCTTTCAAAGATAGCGTTCTGGACCACAGCCCTTCAGAATTAACAAACTAAAATTACAAAAAAAAAATACCATGGTACACCAAACCTTGCCGATTCAAACAAAAAAAAAGCAGGGAGACATTGTCAACATCGAAGTGGTGCATTTTATAAACAAATGAGTAATCAGCAACGCGATGACTTAAACTACCGATAATGTTCTGCGTAGTTGCTCCTGGTGAAGTTTGAACCAAATTGCTGGCTTCTACAGGTGTTTTTCCGGAGGATTTTCGATCGCGATCAATTTTGAATTAGGTACAAGTACTTTCGCCGCTTTACAATTCTCAAAGAGATATTTATCCTGGTGTATGCGATTCGAAACAAAGGAGGAGTTCGAACGGTGTACCTTGTAATCTCTCATCAGTGGAGCAACCCAGCAGCGAACCAGCCCGGGAGAGTCTGTGTGTCGCGAGCCCATAAATCTGAGGGAAGGATTCACGCCTATCGGCGCGGCTCTAGTCCACGCGGGTACACGCGTCCTGCTCGTGGAAAGTGTCCAGTCTACGGTGGATGTGGGGGGGGGGGGGGTGAAAGGGGGTGACACCGGGAGAGCAACCCCCTTCGCTAGGTCGAATCCTGGCTGGACCGAGCGCTCGAAGATTTGTCCCCTAATGTAGTCAGTGAGCCTCGGGGACGGCTCGACGATGGGGTTCGCAAGTAGGCGTCTAGAAAGTGAGTAATGCTCACGACAAACGCAGCCCCCGGGGGGCCGAGAGAGGGGTTGGACCAGGGAGAAGATCCCGGCAGATAGGGTGCTAAGCGACACGCTAAGACCGCTGACTATCTGCGTGTCTCCTCGAGGGTTGCTCCTCGCCCCTCTTTATCTCCCAATCTTTTCCTGCTGTTGCTCTTTCTCGGAAAACCTCGGCCCATACTTTGTTAGCAATGTTTACAATCTTTATTCCCCCATACCTCATTCATTTGTAACATTTACATGTAGGAATCAGATTATATTCTTTAGTTTTGTACCGGGTTCCTAGACGACGATCTCTTTGTTTTCCAGCTACACTCTTCATCAGCGTTCTCCGTAGCCCACAATTTGCCAACGTGTTTCCCACCCTCCAGTCTTCGTACATCGTTCCTTTTCTGTACGAAACTATGGAACCTATTCAAGGTTTGTTAAGTAGCTGACGGCGGGCAAAGCGGTCGCGTCCTTCTGAATCAAACAATTTTTATTTTAACCCTTTCCCGTACTTCAACGAGTCTGACTTGTGGTGAAGATTTTGAGCCAAACGTAAACATCACGAGTCAGACTCGCGGAATGATTTACAAATGGCTATACCACAGGTATGTATTTACATTTCGGTTAGTATTGCAACTGTTTCCGAGCATATCATTCTGGTCTGTTTACCGCGCGTTGACCCCTACCGCTTGGGCCCGGATTTCGTCGATCTAAATGGCACAGGAAGGGCTTAAATAACACCTGACTATTTGCTGTCTTAAAACGATGTATAAAACACATCGATTCAATTGTTTTTATCCCCTCCGTAAAATAAACACAATCGTGCCCATCCATTCAGAATCCATGGAATTTTTCGCCTTTACCAAAGTGCAAGCGTTTACTCTTCAGCAGACTGCCTGAAAAACGCCTGAAACGAATACCTAGGGACGATCGAATAATAATTTTACGGTTTCTGTGGTCTGTATCGAAGTGTCACGGATCGATTCGGACAATCGGAATCCGTCTGCGAACGCAGAACAGACGCCGGAGAGCGCGATGATAACAAGTCGACCGAGGGCTCGACGAAGTGAGGCAGGCTCGATTAGCTCGGGTCTTGGTCGTCAAAGAACGCGACGGCGAGCACGACGAGAGGCGGAGAGAACGGTGCGTGGCATGAAGGCGGTCTTTGTGTTTTGCCGGAAGCATGGTTCGGCTCTTGATAGGCGACGTGTCTAAAGTGATTCTCGACATGCCGGTCCCTCTCTCGGTTTCCTCGGGTTCGCGCGTCAACCCGAGTCCACGTGGTTTCTCGCCCGAGAATTCTCGTTCCCCGAGTCATCGGGAATACGGTCCCAGATCCCTTTAGTCGTCGATGATTCTCCTGGAATTCGGAGAATCGCACGGAAGTCTGAAATCGATGCAGAAGACTGCGGGCTTTACGTAGTTGTGAACAGAATGACTAGAGGGAATTTAGAACGGTAAAAGTGTCATGTTGGATGCATTATTTGTCATCTGATTTTTTTTTGCTCCCGTTCCGTACGATGGAAGGAAACCGAACAAAGGAAAAATTAGGTAGAGTGGGAACGGAGTGGGAGTGGTTACAAGTTGGAGACAATGTGATCTGTGATTATAAAATGTCCGATGCTAATACGAGGTGAGAGTCAGAAACTGCGGCTAATAGCTATATGGAATTTTAGGTGTTTTTAGCTGTATAAAATTGTTGGCCTTCGGATGTTACCAAGAAATCGGCTCGACGCGTTTGTCCCTTTGAATGAGCTCGAAGACGGATAGAGCAGAGAAAGGGGAACGGCGAAAGGGTGACGGGAAGCTAGAGATTAGACGGAGAATGTTTTTAGGCGATCACCGACACCCGTAGGTGCTGGCCGCAGTGACTGATGAGTTTTCCGCTCGATTGGATGACGGCCTCAGCTAGCTCCAGCTCATTTTTCTGCCTTCCTTCGACGCGCGCACGGACGTCGACCGCGTTCGACCTAAATCTGATGTGCTTCCAACTGCACTGCGGCGCTCCCAGCACATCGAACCGGGGATTTTTCCACGTAAAACTTTCTCGAAATAGTCGTTCACAATCTCCCACGTTTGTCAGTTATCAAGAGAGACACCAGCATTAAAGCTAAAATCTTTTCGGCTCCCCAAAGTTCAGGCACAAAGGTACCGATTGTGGTTTGTCTCGAGGACCCCGGGACATAAGAGGGCCACTGTGCACTTCGTTCGCACCCGGTAGACGCGGGGGAGTATAAAGACGTCCACGGTCCGGACAGAAAACCGTGGCCCTTCTTGAAAATAATTTGAATAATTACCGGCCCGAGTTTTTCATCGGCGATGCTAAACAGCTGTTGTCTACGCTTCCTCTCTACTCTCCTCCGCGAGACGAGAGACAATGCAGGGGCTCCTTAATTTTCTTAAAAGACCTTCGTGGACTCGTCATCCCCCTCCCTCGGCTTCTGACCTATTAGAATGACAATGCGAATTTTTTAGCCAGGGGAAAACGGTATAGCAGATTATCGCGACAATTCGAACAGAAAGAAACACTTTTACCGCCTATTTGCAGTAAACTCTGCTTTAATTAGGCCCAAAGAAAATACCACGAAGAAATTAATAAAATTAAATTTCACATTATAATACGGTCCCATTGTAGACATATTGTGCAACACAATCTTTATCCGCATACATCGAAATTCAGCGGGTGAGAATTTATCCTAGCACCGTAATTAAGCGACCGTTCTATTATCTGACAACCAGTAACCCTTTGATTAGATCGGATAACAGAGATCCTACTCTGCATGCTTCTTTCAGTGTTCGTATTCCCTTTGAGAGAGGCTCGCGAACGATATAAACGAACGATTTGACACTGGCCCGGTATAAATTGTGTTCGCAGATACGAAATTATTCGATGGTTCTGTACGATTGTTACCGGGCACAAGAAAACAGTTTCGGTTGATCGCGAACGTTTCATTTAGCCGTCGGAATTCGGGATCAGCCAGGGTCCTAATATCCTAGGACATGTTCCCCGGGTGTCCTGCGGAGCACGTACGGCTTCTATTAACGACAGGGCGCCCCCCTTTTCGCAAAACACAGGACGGGGCTGACTCGGCGCAGCCCCGAGTAATAATTCGTCGGCCGAATTAGCGCCATAAGTTTGCCGCCGCGACAGCCGCGGGGACAATATTAATCTACTTTGAATTTATACACCGTGCGGTCTTCCGCCGCGTAACTTCCTTCGTATTAAGTCCTCCCGCTGGTTTTCGCTCTCTTTCCGCTCCGAAACCTTGATTCGGGATCCAATTCTCATCTGGAAACAATTCGATCTCTCGATCGCTAAGCGTTCCAGCTCCTCGCTCGAATTTTAATAAAATTAGAGACCTGCTACAGCAGAGATCATCTTGCTTCATCTTGCTTTTTCTGTGTGAAATGCTTAAAGTGGGCGTGGCGTAATTGCTCTTGTTTTTCACGGGGCCGGAGCATTGCCCCGTAGAGGGTCCTTTGTACGAAGTGGGCATTTGAATTGCACATTACTTTCCCCAGAGTCGTTGTGAAAAGCTTAATTTTTGTCTTACAATTCTTCTCATTCAGAAATTGATTAAAAATGTAAAAAAGAACATTTTTATTTTACATAAAGCTCACTCGCAGAGTGAGTCGCCGAAATTGCTCCATGCATCATGAACTCGCAGAAGATCGGTGACAAACGAGCGCGCCCTGCTCTCGTGGCGGACAGATAAATATATTCCCATGTTTCTATGGCTTTAATGGGACGATCGTGGAAGGGATTAATTTAATTTTCGAAGGACTCCGTCACGGGAACGCCGCTGCTCGCGTTTATTTACTCCTCGCCGCGTATTAAGACGCGGTCAGAGGAAAGGGTGAGATTCACCCCTTCGGTGTAGACAGATAAATAACTCGGGACAGCTTGGGAATAACTTGAGACGCTCATCGCGACGATATCTTGCAGGATCTCGAGGACCTTTTGCATACGGGAACTCTGTAGAATTCTTCAACGTGTTATCCCTTTGCGCTCAAGTGTTATCGATACAGATTTTCGCAGAGAAAAATTGTTTGCATCAACTGCAAGACGTAAGAACCGAGGAGGAATTTATTTCACATTTCAGTGGTTTTATTAAATAGTAAGAAATGTGCTGATATTGTTAAATGTTTTTAATTTTCCCAATGTTTGAAATTACACTCACCCATTTTTGCTATAAATGCATAAAATCCGCAGTCTACGAATAAGGGTTGCTCGCTGGATTCACGTTTCCTCGTAGGAGACAGACTGCAAAGGGTTAATGTCAAAGGAAGAGCTGGCGGAAAGAATTTTTACAGGTGATAAGGTATCGGAAGCGGCCAGAAGTCCCGGTGCAAAAACCGCGGTGCTGTTCAAACGGCGTTCGACGCCTCGCATGCATTATGCTTGCCGGCGCGGTGTGGCGCGGCGTGCAAGCCCGCGTTGCACCACTTACAACGGCCGCTCTGGAAAAAAGTTTATGTTAAGTCGAGCAGCGCGAGACTTCGCTCCGCTCACGGGGATTAAGACATTCCCGGGCTAATAATTTTCATTCTCGGACCGCAGATATTTTGTCCGCGGTCTACCCGCTTTTCTTCCCGCTTCACGAACCCCTTGGAACCGTTCGAAATCGTTTCCAGAGGGAACAAACTGCGCGAGCCACCCCAAGTTCAAAGGCAAACCAACTTGAAAGTTTAAAGGACCTAGATTTCGGATGGTTCCAGCTGGTTTTCTAAGAGGAACGAATTTTCCTCTGGTCAATAGGTGTCAGGCCGAGGGAACGGCGTGCCCCAAGGTGCGCGGCTCGAAACCCAGCTCTACAATTATGAGCCATACCACGTCGGGGCGAGCCTCGTAACGAACTCACTATATTGCCCGGCATTTCAAAACTGGCCGAAGCGTAGACGCTCTTTACCTTGCCTTCTTGGGCCCCCCTCTTGCACCCCTCCACCCCTCTCGCACGTTCGGAACGGTCCCGCTGTTAGGCCTGAGAATAATGTTTCGGAGATGAAAGAAAGAAACTTCGGGGAACTCGAAACGCAAGCACTCTCTCGCGCATTCCCGATCCCGCTGGTGACCTCGATCGGCGAACTTGTCTTCCGCGAACACGGTTCAACCCCCTGGACTGCTCCGGTTCAACCGAGATCGCAGATAGAATCTGTCGAACGATTTTTACCCGTCTGTTAACGGGCTCGTCTCGGAGAATTTAGGGCGACCAGCAGATGCTGCGAATTATAAATCTTTCAGGTTGTACTCCTTTCTGTACTTACTGTTGACTCTTAAGATTATCGTACCCTTGAGATATCATATCTATAAAATTTATACCTACTGCATGCCTAGATTTATGCCAGCATCTGAAAGGTCATTACAAGTTCCACTCGGTAATCATTAAAATATTAATATCGAACGGACTACCAGCAAAATAAGTTTTCTTTTAAAATCTGCACATTGATTAAACGATCAGCTTGTAAAGTGGATGTGGCTCCTGCCGTGTGTTAATTAACACTTTGATCGCCAAACTAGAAACACCAAAAATTCCATAAAATCAAAGTAAGTTATTTACTGAAATAAAAATGGAAAAAAATTAAATATATCATGCCGAGTAGTCCACCAACTTTCTTGCATGTTACAGATCCTAATTAAATTTGGTACGATGGATATATCAACGTAAAAATTCATTTTAAAACCTGCACAAGTAATTCCGTCACCCACGTATGGGTGACGTGGCATTCAACGTGTTAAAAATGTGCGAAGCCGAGAGCAGCATCGTTCCATCGGAGGCGCGTTCAGTGGTTCGGAATGGGTTCAGAATTTGAAATTCACGCGATAGTTCCGGCCGAAGAAGTTCGCCGGTGAATCTCTGGGATTCCTCGGCTCGAAAATAAATCATATCGCAGTAGCTAGCAGGAAACAGCGACCAGATGTGGCTCGGGAGCGCGGGACATGTGTGTCCAGGCCATCGGATGACACTCGCTATATTTAGTTCTGTGGGAAAAAGGGGTTCCGCAGACATAATTACACCTACGCGAAACTCGCTCTGAGAAATCCCGTCTCGATCCTCGATCCTCGATCGTCGTCTCGCCTCCTCCTCCTGCGTCTTGGATGAAACCTCGGCGATTAGTATTCATCGATAAGCATTTCTATCCTCGTCGTTCGCACCAGTTCTTGTCGCCCGCGAGACTCATTGTGGCGCGTTTTTCAAACTATCCACGGTTTTTGCGAATTCTGCAAGAAGTCTGTTCGGCCAGGTCGAGGGGTCGCGATGGGGATGGAACAAAGCGGTAACGAAACAGATATCGGTGTCATCTTTCTGTTCGAACCTTGTTTTCAGTCATTTCTACCGGCTCGTGGGAGAACAAGTTATCATTCGTTGAAGAAACGACTTCTTACGGGTAGGGTTGAAGGGTTAATTGGCAGTATGATCGCTGGAAGCGAGGAAAATAAACAGTTTCTGCTATTGTGAACATTTGGTGCGACCATAGGGAACGACACCAGCGATCGAGCGATCCACGTGGCTTCGGTTCCATGTGGAACGCCTCGTGATCCCACGTGTGATCCACGGAGACGCGTGGGAAGACGCTCTTGCTTGCGGACGTCGCCAGCTGTTCACACGTGTCATTTATGCGCATCGCCGAGCATCATCCACTCTTTTTCTTTCTCTCGATAACCGCGCCCCGGCTGACTTCAATTCGGATATTTCCTATTCCACTCGAATCTCTGGTGTAAAGTTGCGACTAACTTGCGACGTTAAATATATTTTCTCTCTTCTGTTTCCAGATCGACGCACCGATAGAAAGCGAGGCGGACGTCGAGGCGGATGCGGACCACCTCGAGTCACCCGCGCCGGAAAAGGGTTTTAAGGGTGAGCGAAGAAAGATACTTCAAAGTTATACCGAATTATTCCTATCACCGTCTGTGTACACGCTTTCCACTCTGTGCATCGTTTCACCTGTGTAATTCCGCTTCACGCATCTACCCTAATTCGAAATCCGGAATTTCGACTTTTCGAACCCAAACATCTAATCATTCATATTGTTTAGAAATTCTGTAAATTCAGCATTCAAAAGAGGGCACAGTTCAAACCCTCAATTTCACCTCAGAATTTACATTGTTAGCTTCGGAAGAGGGCCAAATCTCAACCTTCAATCCTGGAAATCAAATTCCTAACGCATTGATTAAAAAAAACCGTTCCTACTATTCGGAATTTAACACATTATCTAGCGGCGATTATTCAATAATTTTTGGACATCTACGGCCAGTGGCAGATGATTTTTTAGACAGATCAATCATAAACCAACAACTCCATAACGTAATCTAACAATTTCGTTCAGGATTATTGTGTAAAAGAAGATTTTTAAGCTTTTATTTGGTGCAGCACAATTATTGAAAAGCCTATCAATAGACTCCCGGTAGATATAGTGTTAAATTCGATCACGGTACTACCCCTTCCTCCTACCCCAGAATTTACAACGCCTCCGAACGGACCTAAATCGACGCGAACAGCTCCGACATTCATATCTGGATGCAAATCAATTAGAAAACGAATTAGCAGCTTGCAGAGCGTTCGAAGAAAGTCTGAAAAAAACCACCCCCTCAGGAAGGAAAAATCGCTGTTCGCGGATCGGAAGTCGTGAGAATGTCTGGGGGGGGGGGGGGTTCGAATTAAGTCGGTCGCGTTTTCAGACGGGCTTGCCGATCTTCGACGAAACCAATCCACTTAACTCCCAACCCTCGCTCGTCCACCCCCGCCCCCGACGAAGGAAGGTCGTCGAGGTTTTGTTCCCGAACAAAAATCTGACAAATATGCCGCGATTTGCCGAAGAATGGAGGCGAAGTGCACCCGGCAACCCCCTTTCCCGCTATCTCACCGCCATTCCGAGGATCCTTGTCCCTCCCAGAGCCAGCCCCGCACCCTCTAGCAGCCGAGTTTCCTCCGCGAAGAGGGCGGCAGAGCAAAGGGTGACTCTTAAATTACTTAGACCGAACAAAACGTAACAAATGACGGCGAATCGGGCCACTTATGCGATATTGGCCCATCACCGGCACCCACGTATATTGATACCGAGCATTAGGGCTGCCAGACACCCCCTTCGACGTCTTCTTCCTCGAACGTGATCTCTTCGCGAAGACGAGTGGCCGCGTTTCTGCCGTTCTGATGGAACTCTGTCTCTCTTGACGAGCCCCGGGCCCTGTGGTGTCACGATTCTGCTGCTGAAAGGATTTATTAATCTTCCGACGGTCCTGGATTTGTTGCTCGGAGGTTGCAGACAACTTCCAATTCGTCCGTGGATGATAATTGTTGAACTCTGTTACTCTCTTCGATTGCTTCGTGCGTTTTATTATGTCATGATAAGAAGACGATATACTCGATGATATTCCGCAGTCTAATAATAAGCATTCAGCGCAGCCAGGATTCCATTCAACAATTGCCTGATTTTACAAATTTCTCTGTGTTCATTAATTTCGGTTTGCTCGTTCCCATGGTTGATTCGGGACGATGTTTCAGGAATTTTGAGTACCGGAAGAATACTTTCTTCCTGAAGGGAAAGTATTTCGGTCGTACACGCCGAGAGTTTCTCACGGGGGTTGGAAGCCTGTCATCCCCCGCCCGCGACCCTCCTCTTCCCGGACTTGGCTTTCGGTTATTAATGGTTTTCGCGAAACTCGGTTCATTAAGGAGCTCGCGAAACTCCGCGGCACATTCATGAGAAAGAGCCGCCCCCGGCGCGGAGGCGGTGAGCGCGTCAGAAACGGTGGCCCGGAGATTAGCAACGTATATTATTTTCTGGAGCAGCGTTGCAACTCCTGCTGCTCCAAATTCTCTGAACTCCGCCCCCTACCCTCCGAAAAAATGAATGTTCAATAGATTCGAATACAGCAACCCAAGTAGGCGTGCCATGTGCTGTGGGAAGCTCTCGCAGTATTATCTTGACTCTACCACGGTGATGCAATGATCAACTCCTTTGACTACCCCAGTGCTCCGAATTTTCCAAATTCTCTGCCACCCATCGGAAAAAATTCTCTGGAATTGTGATTTTGAGGAAATCGTGGGACAAAGGGAGGATCGCACGGGGATTCGAAGAGATGACAATTACCCTTGACCCGTTCGCGAATCACGACGCTCCCCATCGCCGTATCAATTTCCCTCCCTCCGGTGTATGGAGCTTTTTACCAACAGCTAGAATTACACGCGCTATTATCGCAAAAAGCTCCGCGCAGATAAGAAGCGGGATCCGCGCGCGAGCAATCCGCCGCTCGCGGAAAGTAAGAGATGAAGACATTATCGTGATCGTTGGCCGCGCGTTTAAGACTCGCAAGAACGCAAAGAAGACGCAGACCGAACGGACGGAGAGCAAGAGAGAGAGAGAGAGAGAGAGAGAGAGAGAGAGAGAGAGAGTGCAGGACGCACCTGTCCATTGGTGCGCTAACAAGGGACGTCACCCGAGTGCGTGGAATCGAAACTCCCCTGGAAAAATCTGTTCTACAGCCATTATACTTTAACGACTAGTTTCTTCGGTCTTCGATGGAGGTGGGACGGGCATCGGACGCTCTATCGTTTCGTTATCCTTGCCTCGAAGCGTCGATAAAAGTCGGAACCCTGAGGCGGAGCCGACCTTGCCTTTCCTTCAGCTGGAATCTTCTCGAACCTCTCGAAAGTCAAATCTGCGGTAGCTAGTCGATCTTCATCGCTCGTGGATGTTCTAAAAATGTGCAATTCACAACGACCGAGAGAATGAAACAATTTAAGGACATTCATATATTAGTTTCATCTTTATCACATTTTTAAACAAAAGAAGAAATATGTGTATTTAGCTGCTGTGACTTACAATTCACGAAGAAAATTTTTATTCTGCATAAAGATCCGATGATCTAGCAATAACAGTGCAGGAAAGAGGGATGCAGGGTTGGAAGGGGGTGTCGCACTGTTCCTGTCCCCTGAATCTTAGCATCGTCGCAGTTAGGTCGGTCGTATAAATTCTGCGGCGAGTTCACGGGACGAGTCAGTTTCGAGAGCTTTTTCCCCGGTCTCGCGGCATTCTAGGCCAAAGGAGATAATGCAATAATAAGTATAAGTTAGGTAGAGGGGGGAGGGGGCTCCAGAGTCTCGGGGAACCGGTGCTCCTCGCAATCTTCGGCTGCCGGCTGATTATTATGTCGTTCGGAACGGGCCCCGAGCATTTTCACGAGCGGCCCGAATGGCTTCGTTGCGTTTTCTCGCGGGACTAACTCTGTTCTGGTTGTTCTTGTTGCTCACGGGGGTTGCGGGTTTTTGAGCGAAGCTATCGAACACGCTTCGAACAACCGGAGACCGTAACCGTGTCCTTCGGGATCCACAATATCTCTCGGATACAGACGTTCTCGCCAAAATCATTCGATCGGAATACTTGATCAAATCTGCGAGCGATGAGATGCCATTCTTAGAAATTTTATTAAAATTTGATAGAAACGATTCGTGTTGGACTTCTTGCTACATAATTATTGAAAACGTAAAGATGCTTTGGTAGTAAGCGGTTAAATAAATAACGGTTTGTTCCCGCTAGAGTAAAAAGAAGTATCAACGTTCTACATTTACAGAATACCGAGGGTAAAATCTTTGTAAAGTTTAATAACATACTCGTCTTCTTTGATCCACGACAGAAGATCGAATGAAATAAATCTTTTTCGATCGAAATCTCAATGAACATCCTCTCGTAATTAATTTAGAAAAATCCAAACCAGTTCCAGCATCGAGGAAAGACTGTTTTAAGTGGCGGAAGAGGACACCGGAAGTAGGGAAACGAAGAACGAGAACGATAGCGACAAAATTGATGAGAACGTCTTAGCCGGAGGGCTCGAACTTTTCTCTCTCTCTCTCTCTCTCTCTCTCTCTCTTTCTCTCTCTCTCTCTCCCTTTCTCTTTAACGCGCCTTTGTCTCCGCTTTCGTTTCAGCTGACTATGACAAATAATTGCCG
Source organism: Halictus rubicundus (assembly GCF_050948215.1). NCBI lineage: Eukaryota > Metazoa > Arthropoda > Insecta > Hymenoptera > Halictidae > Halictus > Halictus rubicundus. The sequence continues at coordinate 3,632,502 of NC_135149.1, read as the reverse complement.
AAGCTTAACATAAGCCAGAGGCGGTATACTTAGCTAATAGCAAAAAATAAGGGGAACAGAGGGGAAGTTTCACGCGTGCACGTCCACCGACGCGGAATCAGAGAAGAGATCCTTCCTAGTCCTGCAACCCGGCGTGTCCTCCGGCGACCAGCATCTGGCGTTTTCTCTAAAAACTGGAAAACACGCCGCGAAAAATCTGCAATTTTTTCCCGGAACACACCGGTGTGAACCCGAGCACATCTCTCGAGTCATCGCCGGATGCAATTTTACAATTTCTATCTCCTAAAGCGCAAATTCTGTACTTTTTCACGTCAAAAATCAGCAATCTTCCTCAACAGGTCAGCTTATTAGTAAAAACTCTTCTTTAATTTCGTTCATTCTTTCTTTATTCCTTCAATATTCTTGCGATACCTGGATGTGCTTTGGTGCCTGTAGAGTTTTTTAAATTTTCCATTCGATTTTTTCCAAATATGTGCAAACATCTTGTAATTTTTCTGATAGTGTAGACGTCGTCGTTCAGCTTTCAGTTCGACGATCCTCATTTTAATAACTCTCATGAGCACCCCAGAGTGAACACATTCACGAACCTTCTGTCTCTAGACTCTATAAATCGATCGATGTGAAACTACAAATTGAACACAGCTTCAAGCATCAATTTCGAAGGATCTCGTAAGAGGGTGAAACTGTGATTTCTTGATCTTTTAAAGAATTGAACGCAACAATCTCGACGAGGTCTTTCAAAATCCAAGCTCCCAGAGTTCAGACATGCATATTTTTGCTGCAGCAACAAGCTAGAACCTTCACAACCAGGGAAAAACCGTACCTTTTTGGTCGCTCGGTCAGAAAATCGTTGGCCGTCGTGTTCCGTTCGCTTTTGTCGATGGACAAAACCAATCGGCGATCGGTTTTTTCGCGTAACGCGGCATATCGAGAAAGGATTCCGCGGTCGGAGACAAAAGAACGGGAGAACGGCGACCGGGTCCGGTTTCCTGCACTCCGGAAAAACATTTCGGAAAAGTCAGTGGAGCGCGAAGCGCATTTCATTCGGCTCCGTCCACATAACGCTGGCCACTATGTCGTGAAAGGAGAGCCGCCGAACCCTTCATAAAACAATAGAAGTCAACTCTCGGAGAGCACCGTTTTTTGAGGAGGGGGATGAAGTCAGTTTCGGCCAAGAGAAAAGCTCCTGGAAGATTTCTGAGATGTGTGTGTGCGTGCGTGTTTGTTTCTTCCTGGATTGGTTTTTGCCCGCGAAATTCTGCTCGAGCGTCCCTTCGTTCGAACAAGAGCCGGCCGGGGGTTTTGTTGTTCGAAAAAGGTGGGCGTGGTCGGATTTTTGAAACCGAGAAACCGAGCGGATTGACGGGTGAACACAACGAAAGAAACTTTCCTTTGCTTTTCGAACTGGAACTTCGCGAATGAGCAACCGGCTTCTTGTCGCTGGTCTTGTCTTGCTTTCCGTCTTCTTCCTTCTAAGCACTCTATTGTCTCGCATGATCATCGCTTGTCCAATTTATCCAGGCACTCTCCTAACATTGTAACCTCGTTTCTTTCCGTCAGATTTCTTCCAATCTTGAGGGGGGGGGGGAGAGAGGTAACGTCGATCGAGTTGATCGATTAATAATGATCTGCTTGTTCCAGGAACGGAATTAGTGCCGAGCTGATCTGCGTCATCGAGGATTAGGGGGAAGCCGATCGTTTCGTGGCGGGATGTTCAGTGACGATAGCCGATTTAATATAAAATATTTTTGTACACGAGTCGATATGATATTGTATATCAAGCCTGACCAACTGATTACTCACGGGCTGCTGATGCTCGAGCAGCTACCCCCACTACCGCTCTCAGTCTCGCACGAGCGCGAGAGGGGAATACGAGCTAGTAAGTTGTTAGTAGACTGCGAATTTTATGTATTCATAAAAAAAGAAAAAAGAACGAAATGATACGAAGTTTAAAACAGTAGAAAGATTCGAAGAGGTTAAGAATACCAATATGTTATCTTCAATCTATTTATATTATTAAACAAAAGAAGATTCTTTTATACGACTATTGGTTCTTGCAATCGATGTAGACAATTTTTATTTTACATAAACATCCGCAGTCTAGTTATTACTTTTGTCAGTATGTAGCAGAGTTGTGCATCGTTCAAGTAAATTTTTATTCGAATAACGAATAACAATTGAAATATGTATTATTCGTTATTCGGCCACAGTTCGCCTCAATTGTTATTCGTTATTCGTCCATATTATTCGTTACACTTCGAGATACTTTGTTGTTCTACCGAATTCAATGTCTATTCGCGAACGACAAATAATTTTGTATACCAATAAGAAGATTTAGGAATAAACCGATTTATTTATTAAACAGATATAACTTTTGCCCAACTCTGTAGCTACCACTGCAAGTTGTTACTGGATTGTGGATTTTTTGCAATCATGCGAAAAGCGGGCAGATCAAATGCAGACCAGCGAAAATGTCCCAATAATTTCAAAATACTCTCCTATGGTATGGAATTTATTAAAACGATTAAGAAAAGAAATAAATGTATATGTAGCTTCTGTACATAACGATAAATACAGACAATTTTTATTTTGCATAAAATTCCACAGTCTAGTTATTACTTTTGTTGCCAAGTAAAACCAGCTCCCGTATCCAATTCCCGCGTTCATGTTAGCTGAAGCACGGTGGTAGAGGTAGGAACGTGCGCGTCGGTGGTCCTTGAGTAATCGGTTGCATAGGCCTGTTTTATATATAGATATATAAATAATCTGTATATATACTATATGTATATGTTAAATGCATACAGATACGTTAACGAGAGTACCGCGCTTCGTATCGTCTACGTCGAGACGCAAGGAGAGAATCAATTCGCGCGCGCGCGCGAGTTTGTTTGTGTGTGTGAGAGAGAGAGAGAAAGAGAGTGAGAATGAGAGAGTATTCATTTTTCGAATGATCAGTTTGCTATGATCATTCGCGAGCGGTATCTCGCGAAGTCGAGAAACTTTTCGAGAGATCAATTAATCGAGACAATAATTGTCTATCGTCGATTCGCACCGTGGCTCCTAGAGACTCGGTATTATTATTATTTATTCTTCGAACCCACGGTAACGTGTTCGTGGCATAGTGATCGCGAGCCGAGTCTCCTCGAGCACACGGTGTGCTGACGATCGTGGATTCAACAGGATTCGGACAGGATCCCTTGAAAAGACGTATTACATTGTTTCCATAAGTAGAATCGGTCGGTCGCGATCAGACCAACGAAAATATTTTCAAGTGGATGGCGCGAAAGGGGATTTTTTTCTCGGGCGAATATTGTACATGATTTTTGGGACATCGTGTGCGTCCTTTCGCGATCGCAACACACGTTCACCGGTTCTGTCTTTAACGAGGTGCTGATTAGGATTACGGGCGTAACTTTATATTCTATTCGAGAGAGAGAAGGCTGGCCGATGACGCGCGTCGGTCGTTTTTATAGTTGATTATTGTACGTCTCCGAGGAGAGAATGAAAGAATGCGAGAGAGAGAGAGAGAGAGAGAGAGAGAGAGAGAGAGAGAGAGAGAGAGAGAGAGAGAGAGAGAGAGAGAGAGAGAGAGAGAAAGTATTTGACGGCGTTTGATGAAGAATCGTACGACTGGTGTTTAGCGTGTTTTCCGGTCGGGATTTGCGTGTTTGCACAGGATGTTGTGTCGCTGTTATCGCGTGAAGAGTGGTTGGACGGTGTGCAAGAACGATCCAAGAATCGTAGGAGTAATTTACTGTTCGTCGTAGATATTGGAAATAAAAGGCACAGTAGTACTGACCATGCACATTAATCCCTGTCGGTGTTGCTCGATCCTCCGTTTTCAGACCTACCTCCATGATGGCGAAGCTGTTTCGAACACTCTCAGGTAACCAACGCGATCTCTAGTCGAGCTAAACGTTTTGCAGTCGAGTCTATCGGTTCACCTTTCTATTCCAGCTCATCGAAATGACTGTACAACACATTCTTATATCAGCAGTGAATTTAGTTCACGATTGGATATGGTTCTGAATTTTATCTTGGTACTTCAGTTACATTTCAGTACAATGGATTGAATTCACGATTCAGTAGATAGTTTATTGATCTTAACATTTGTCAGTCGATGTGGGGTCTCTGGAACTTTCTTCTGGTATCTTGGTCCGTGGAAATTGCTTCCCAAGACGTCTTTATGTAGCAATGAATTCAATTCGCCATTAGATAAGCAGTTATCAAATTGATTCTGACACGTGGAAGTCGATGTGGGGTCTGGAATTTTATTTTGTTATTTTAGCTCGCTGAAGTATCATAGTGTTTGAGACATACTTATCTAGCAATAAATTTCGTTTGCCGTTGGGTAACTAGTTATCAGGTTGATTTCAACACGTGGGAACCCAATGTGGCGCCCAGAATTTTATTCGGATATTTCAGTTCAGCGAAATTGCTGCCCGAGGCATCGACGAAGTTAATTCGCGAATGGACAAGTAGTTGTCTGTTGTCTAGAATTTTATTTTGATATTTTAGGTGTTCCGATAATTGGTGATTAGATTGCTTCGGGTGTTGGGAAGAATCTATGGACTTTCGTTTAGGTGTTCGAGTAGAATGATCGCCGGCGATTCTTCGGGGGATTATTGGCGGTGTTTATGGAGCACGGAGGTGTTAAACAAATAGCCGCGCGAAGTAGCGTGCCGCGTTCCGTCAAGATTAGGACTCGCATGATGCGGGTCCCCGGCGATACGAATTAGGGAAAAAGCTAGATTGCCGTGGCATTTGTAAGGATTAGACGCGGAAAATCAGTAGAAAAAGGGGCTTAGCCGTTTGTAAAGCTCGCCCTAATCCGTCTCGCGACTTCTCCAGTTTACCAGGCCCGAGAAACCACGAAACATTCTGGCTCGTAAAGAACGCGGCTAAGAGGCCGAGCGGAGAAGGTACAGGCCACCACGCGATTTCGAGCGTCTACCTGTTAATTAATTAATTAATTATCGTACGCCAAGATAGGCCGGCGAGAATTTCAACCTGATTTAGAGGGAAGTTTAATTACGCGGTGGCAAAGTTTAATGCAGTTAGGCCTATTGAACTGCCGGCAAGATTGTTTTACAAAGTAAATGAGGCTATGATGACTCGAGGCTTCGGGACCACCTAGGAACCAGCTCAAAAGTCCTTCCGCGCTGCCTCTCGGAACTCCTCGACAACTAATTAACGCGCGACCGTCCACACACGACGCCCACTCGACCCTTTGCGACCCTATTCCGCGTCCTTTCAGAGAAAAGGGCCAATTTTGCCAGAACATGCAAGCACCTGGATTGTTCTGACGCTATTCTGACCTGCAATTAGCTCTTCAGGATCCAAACTTTTTCAATTTTATTATATAGATTAGTTCCATTTTGTAGTACCGCTCTCCTTCAAGAAATTTCAAAGATGTGTGATTTCAAGTGCGACGACGAGAAACCAGAAAACACCTTAAATACAAATGCAAGTGAAATCTTGAAGCAGGATCGATCTGGGAACGCACCCCGAGTTAGGGGTGGGTCCGCGACGTCCAGCAAAAACTGTCTTCGCGAGTTCCACTCGCGGGAAAGAAAACAGAAACTCCTGGAGAAAGGAGTCTCGATGAAAAAAAGGGGACAAGATCGCGGCAGAGCAGAAAGAAACCGGAGAAAGGGGGTGGCTGTCGAGGGGAGGAAGTGTTGACCGGCTCCTCGACCTTGTGGAACCTCATGGTGATCTTAACAGCCAAGGTCAGTCGCGGCTATCCATCGCGAGAATCCGAGCAAGCTGTTCGTGGATCGTTCTGCTCGCGATCTTCGGGATCTGCGAACATCGTTCCTCGATCTTCTTGCGAGGTTCACGGGGTGTGGGACAAAACTATCCCTGCCAGGGGAACAATGGGGAGAAACTGGCGAGTCAAACGCAAAGCTGAGATGACAAATGAAAGGAGATCTCTCGTCGCGAGGGAGGCCGAGAGAGAACTGTTTCATTTGTACCGGGATCTATCCTTCTCTCCGTTGGCTTACAGCTTCCTCGGGGTTGTCCTTGTCTGGCGCCATATTTTCTATTAAAAACCACCCCCGATGCATCCATTCTGAGAGCTGCTGGTGCAGCGAGAAATTTTCTAGTCGCATCCGCATTTATATCTGCAAAATTCGACTCGAAGCTCACTCGGACCTATACTTTCATCCCCTAAAAATCGCGGAATATTAAATTGTTAATAAGGTAGAGAAAAGGAGAATCTGTGATCGATATGCAGAGAAGTATAACAGCTATATTTTCTATTAAAAATCAACCCCCAGTGTACCTAAATTGAGGGTTATTATTGCAATGAAAGATTCCTCGTACCGGAGATCAAAAATCGTGGAAAATACCGTGATAAGACGAAGAAGAAACGTGGAAGAGTCATAAAACGCGATGGACGAGGCAAAAAGTCAATAAACGAGAGAAATATAACAATCGAGTTTCCTCCGGCTCGGCTCGAGGAGGATTGCAATGTGGTTGGCCGTAAACGGCGCTGACTTCGACCGGCCAGGAACATGTTAATTAGCGGTAATTAAGGCGCGCTAGTCGGCCACTATCCGCCGTGGATCGGACGCTTCTGTGTTCCCTCCTTTCGACGTGGTTTACCTGTTACCTGGAATTTCTCGTTCGTTCCCGTCGTAGACACGCTCCTCCCGCAGGACACACGCGGGGCGGCATAATTAATTTAGCCGAGCTCGCGGCTCGTTCGCCGGACGGTCCTCACGGATAATTAATAATAATAATAATCGCATGGCTTTACTGCGCACGCGCGTGCGAACCTGTTAACCCTCGAGCGTCAGGTTCGCGCCAAAGACTGTTTCCTTTCTGTGCTTCCGCTTCCGTCGAGAGTCGCTCGCGAGTCTCTCACCACCACGCCGTTTCTTTTATTTAACCTGTCTTATTAATCTTATAACTCTCGCTCTCTCGCTCTACTTGATTCGCGATGAACGTTTCGAACGACATCTGTAATGCGGGAAAATGAAACTTGCGCTCGAGGTTACTTTGACTCCAGAATTTGGACGTTTCATTTAATCAACAATTTTTTCGTTACATATGATCATTTTCATTTTCTCTTTACGAAATCAAGGGTATTCACTCGTGCTGCACTTGAGCGTTCGGTGGTTTATTAACAACAAAATAGTAATGTAGCTTAATTCTTGTACAGAGAAATTGTAATCGTTGTAACAACGAAGAAATTCGTAAGGCAAAGGGTTACAATTTGATTAAAAATTCTAGTGGTTCTTATTGTTGCGAATTTGTACCTTGTCTGCCAATGGCTGGCTATTGTACGGATCGATTTTGCGTTGACGTAAAGGTACAATAAAATTGGTAAACGAAAGCATTCAATTGATCGCAGAGTTTTTACTTCAATGTTACGATATTTGTACCTTGTCTGACGATGGCTGGCTATTCTACTGATATTATTCTAAATATTACCGATAATAGAGTGTAAGTGACTATTCGAGTGTTGCAGTGTTTGTTAAGAAACGATCTGCATCGGGATGCAGTGTAGCCCACGGTGGAGAACTATGAAAAAGAGAAAAGAGAAGAACGAGATGAACGTATAAAGGAGACACAGTCGTTAGCTGGAGGGTAACAGTTCGAGCGGCTTTGGAACAATAAGAAATGATAGGAGCCAGGGAACGGCCGGTGGCGAGGTACACAGGATTGGAGCTGCCCACGGCTGCCATATTTCTTCCATTCCACGAATCCGGGGGACATTGATAACCGATCGATTAATTCGAGCGGAGTCCCACGTCCATCGCCTCGACTCGACTCGGGTCTCTCGATCGCCTCGATCAGCTTCGATCGCGTCCTGCGCCCGTTCCTTTTTTCCGTGGTGTTCGGGGGGCCTTCCTCCTTAAGTCAGATCGCAGCAAGATGGCCGCGGGCCCCGGTAAATAAGCGACTGTCATCTGACGCCCGCAAAAACCGGATACACCGCGCCAGACTGGTCTCCGTTCTTCCTCTTCTCCTTCTCCTAGCTCTCGCTCTCTCGCTCCCTCCCTCCTTTGCTCTCCTACACACGCACTCTCTCTCTCTCTCTCTCTCTCTCTCTCTATCTATCTCTTTCTCTCTCACCCTTGCTTTTATTCCCTTTCGTTTCGTTCATTCCCTCCCCCTTTATCCCCTCCCACCGCGACCCGCTCTCTTCGCTATCTGTTCTTCATTTTGTCTCCGTCCAGCTTCTCTTTTTCTTCCCCCCTCCGCAACCCTCCTCCTCCTCTTCTTCTTCGTCTTCTTCTTCTCCTCCTCTCACGGCGTGTTCCGTCGCGATGCACCGAGGATTAATTACAAAAAATCCGCGGCGACGCGAATTGGAAACGTCGTTCCACGAACCGACGACGGAAAGAACCGGGGCTGAGAGGGACTTTTTGGGCACCCCGTGGAAGATGGCCCCAATAAGCGATCGATTATCGGACGCCGGCCGAGCCACAAACCGACAGATGTCCGCCAGCTACTTTCTCCCGTCGATCCTGATTGAAATCGAAATCCCGAGGAATCGATGCAGCGGCGAGACGGACTCCGAACCCGCTCCTCCACGACCCTGCCATTACAAATTCCTGCACAATTAGCGTCAGGTTAAAGACGGACCTCGGATCTCATGCTCGAACCTACGAATATCGCCCTCTATCCTCTCCACGTATCTAAGCGTCAACGATCTGCAGTCTTCAAGGTATTACGAATACTTTCTCATCCTCTAGCGTTGAGGCGTTGAAATTTCCAGACTCTATCGTAAACTGTAATTGTCGCAGTTGGTCACAAAATCTGTATCATCGATTACTCCATAATTTTTACGAGTCCATGGCTGAGGATTTTTTAATAGATCCTTAACAGCAACACAAAACTTCAATCGAAAGAAAATGTTCAAGCCTCTAGGGTGCCGTTAACCTTAAAAATTGCATAAATTGAAAGCGATTTATTTAATGAAATAATGATTGGACAGTTAAGACAAACGTGTTATACCGAATGTGTCAGCGTGAAAATGATTTTTCCCATTTATTGGGAGACGCGGCAGTCTAGACGCGGTGTTAATAGACTTCCGGTAGATAAAGTGTTTCAAGAAGGTATAAATGTATTTCGGTTTAAGAGCCATACAGCGAGTAACCATCTGTGATATTGCATTCGCATGCCACCTGGCAATTTTTCGGTAGATTTCGACACGCATTTGACTCAGAGTTTATGGATGTTGTATCTGGTTGGCAGATGGATCAGGGGTGCGATCGCGGATGTCCTCGGCCCCGTCAAGGCCGGCCACGGTCTCGTTGACGATCGCAGTCGGAAACATTAGCCGGAAAGAAGAACGCCGCGAGAGTCTCGTTCCGAGGGAAGCTAGGATCCTTTATTTTTCGGCAATTTCGAGACAAATGGTCGGGTGTCTTGACGGGCCATTATAATGACATTAGCGGGGTCCCGGCGGGGCGCACGGCAAAGGGAAACGGCAGTCGATTTCGTCGGGGCTTCATAAATTTCGTCCCGCCGCGCCGCGTTCCCGTTTTCGGCGTGCCGCGCCGGCGAATTTATAATATTCCGAGATATCTCCTAGCCGATTTACTATTAACTCTCAATCGTTGCAGAGTTATCCGATAATTCTGTTAGGCTTTGATACCTTGTAGAAACGATGGATGGATAGAAAACGGGCTGGGAGGGGGCGGAGAGCATCTCCAGGAGTTTTTGGTGGCGGCGGGCCGGGTCTTGACAGTGGAATTGGGAGGAATTAAAAACGAAGGGAAATAAAGGCAAAAGGCAGAGCGACGAGGAGACGCGCTTTGCCGGGTGCTTTGTGATGTTCCCAGAGGCCGCTCCCTCCCACTTGTTTCACCCTCCCTCTCTCTCTCCTTTTCTCCCTTTCTCTCTAGTTGTTCTCTCTCTCTCTCTCTCTCTCTCTCTCCTCTCTCGGGCTCTCGGTCTCCTGTCCCTTTTCGCCGTCGCGACCAGCCTCGGTCCCGCGTATACGTTCATGCAGCGAGGAACTAATTTGAGTCGAGTGCTAGCCGTCCCTCGCACGGCAAAAACTAATCACCCCCGTGCGCGCCCCCTCTTAACGTCGATTACCATTTCTAATTCGCCTATCGTGAATTAATACGCCGATTCCGCGGCACTCGCCGCGCCCCTCGCATCCTCCTCGATTCCTGCTTTCCACCGGTTCATATCAATATGGAGGGATTCTTGGATCCCGATCTTAATTCCGGCCCTAATAGATCCCTTTTTTACCTGTCCACTGCCGCGCACCCTGTCGATCGAACGCTGCTTCTTTCCGACTGCCTCGGTCTCTCCAAACGATTGGTTTATAATGTGTCTATCGTATACACTGTGTCCCATTAAAATCGTGCACATACTTTCTATTAGGAAGCTCGATGCATCTACACTGAAGTCTCCTGGTGCAGTGAGAAATTTTTCCTGGTCCTTTGTATGTCATCCCCTAAAAATCGAAATTACCGAATATTAGATTATTTTCGAGATAGCGAAAAGAAAAAGCTGGAATTGAGATAGAGGGCAGCGCATAAAATTACAAAAAAATCAACCCCCAATGTATTCGTAAGAATTGAATTCAAACGTTAATTAATGTTAACTAATGTAGTATCACCAGTTTGTATGAATTAATTTTGATCCGTTTCGGTGCATCGTTGTGACCTATCGACTGAAAATTGTTCGTAGCAACCAGGCGATTACCAAAGCGATTCTTAACGACAGAAGAACCGCTGATGGACCGCGGTTGTAACAAGATTGAAGAACAGTTTACCGGGTTCCGAACATTTATCGCAATTCCTCCGATCGAGCCCGACTAGAAATTCGTAGAATCCAAATGGTTCTCGAGGCAGGACCATTTCAACGCTTCACGGTCCGTTGATGATTGATGACGGATCTCGCGGAGCTACGCTGATTTACGGAGCTGAATGGGCGAAGACGCATCCCGTTTAAACCCGGCCGACGTAAAAACTAATAACCGCCGGGCGATAAATTTTACTTCCAATATTTATGGAAGTTCGAAGCGCCTACCGAAGCTTCCTACGAACGTTTCCCGTTTTTCCACCTAGAAAATGGCACGTTCCACGCAAAATTTCTACCCAACATACCTTACGCAAAAAGCAGAGGTTTAAAAAGTAATTAAAAAATGAGAGGCTCCAGACTATCATACAGTTCTTACTGTTCAGACTTTAAAGTGTAAGTCATGTCGTTTTGAAAGTAATGCTTCAACAGCGAGAGCTAGAAACTTTATTTGCAGGTTCAAATTTTAGAATTTTTATCGATGAGTGGCTGCGGAAATTCAGATTGTTTCAGGCTGATAGATCGAAGGTGAAGCCGAAGCGCGTATCGGGAATTTTGAAAACGAAGCTCTTGCAACTTGGCTAATTGATCGACGGCCTCGTTATACACCGTTGCAACGAATAATTCGACCGTCAGACGGTGACTGGTCGGTGGAACGGTGTTCGATCGTGGCCTAGCGTCAGAGGTGGGTGGAGAGTTCCGTCGGAGGGCCAGTATTAACGATAATTAGACAATTAATTCCTCGTCCCCGGACGAACGGAGGAGATCGCTCGACCGGCGACCGAGACACAGCCGACTATAAATTCACCAATTATCGCTCTAACGCGTAATTGGGCCGATCTTCCGCTTGGAACTTTGTGGGAAAGCAGTCGACCGCGACATTGGCGCCAATTTACTGATTGCATTAACAGGCTAATTGGTGTTGCGTGGACGATCATCGCTCTACGATCGAGCCGGCGACCAATCGATCCCACATCCTGCTCTAAACGATTTTAATCTTCACCTTCCGTGTATTCTAGCGCCAGAGAATTATTTAGGTATTACAATGTTGCACTGCGACGATCGTGCGAATCGAGGATCGGTTCGAGGCTCTGCGAGGTCCGAGATATCGAGGACCACCTTCGCTGGAACGCGAAGCCTCCTCCAGGACTTTCCAGGAAGCCTTTTACTCCCGCCGAAACGTTTGTCCCCGAAATGCCGTGGATCTTTAAAGATCCCCGAGCCCTTCCTAGACGACCGACCGATCGATGCATTCCACCGTCGATCCCGATGATCCCCGAATTCCTCGTTCTGGTCCTACTAACATCGCCGAACCGCTCTTTCTGCTCGAGTGCAAATTCAATTAGTGGCCAAAGTATTTCCCTCTTGGTCCGCTGAGCCTCGATCCTCGCTCTGAAAATGAATTTTCCGCCCTGCTGTACTCTACAAAAGAGAATACGCGATATCCCATGAATTATAATTAGCACGAGCCACGAGGACACCGTCGTACAATTAAAACAAGACTTTCAAGACGAAGGCTGCGAATCCTTCAAACTTTGGTACACAGTACTATCACAGGAATTCACAATATTTCACTCGATTATTTCCGTAAGGAAACTTTCCGCCGGCAAATTCCTCCAATATCCTATATTTTACAAAAGGGTTTATGAAAACAGAAATTTCTACAAAGATTTACAAACTGGTGTCGACTAGGATCTAAAGACTGCAGTCTATGAACTATTATCCCGATTCCACGATCTTCCACGCTCGATAAACAGAATAGCGGTTTCACTAACGATTTCTTTGCAGCGGGAGCCATCGTCGCCCCAGGCGCATCGAATCTTTTCAAAAGGGAATCGGAAATCAGGTGGCCAGGGGAGCACTAATCCCGGGTTAACCGGGCGGTCTCCACGGCCGATTACATTCAAATGACACGAGAGAGAGAGAGAGAGTGTGTGTGTGTGTGTGTGTGTGTGTGCGTCTCTCTCTCTCTCTCTCTCTCTCTCTCTCTCAGGCAAGAAAACAAAAAGGGAAAACGTTCCGAAAGTTCATCGACTGCGGGGCGTAACTCAGAAGCGCCTAAAAAAGGAAAGCGAGAGAGACATCGGTTGCGCGCGGCGCGGATGAATAAGAAGAAGAAACAAAAAAAAAGGACGGAAATAGAGGCGCTTCGGCCTAGAGAGGAGAAAAGACGGAGCGGAGAAAGCAGGACCGAAAGATTGAAACAAAACGAGAGGGGGTTGGGGGGAAACAAAAGAAACGGACGAAGAGGAAAGACGAAATCGTTTCGCGGAGGCGAACAGTAGCAGGATCCTTTCAACCCGGAGGAACCGCCCTCTCTCCTTGTGCTCTCGGTGGCGCGACGGCTGCACCCCTCTTTTTTTCCCCCGCAAAGCAAAGGTGAAGCAAAGACCAGGCGAAGAGGAAGAAGACGAATGCGAAGAGGAAGGTGATACGAGGCGGGTCGGAGCGGAGCCGCTTCTTAAATTCAGCCTTGCCTCGGCCGGGGCTGTAAAAGCTCGCGCGCGGGTGCTTTACGAGTGTGAATAGACGGCCGTCCAATTATGCGGCTTAATTTAAATGGGATAATTGCGTCCAGAGGAGGCGCGAGAGAGAGAGAGAGAGAGAGAGAGAGAGGGAGAGAGAGAGAGAGAGGCCGGCTCCCGGACCGAGAGTCCGGCGTGTTCTCTCGCTTCGCGTGTATTCGGGTCGCTACGGTGTGGGGTGTGTTTTACACGACGATCAGCAAATGTACGTGTAATTGGATCGCTCTCGGGAAATATTCATTCGGTTTAACAGTCGGCCGCTCGCTCGCGCTCTCGCTCGCCGTGCCGTGTATTTATTTTAACGGGTTTCTTCCTCGCGCTCTACCATCGACCGGCAAACCTCTCTATCCCTCTTTCTCTATTTTTCTCTCTCTCTGTCTCTTTCGCCTCCTCGGCCATATTCTTTCGCTTTTATTGCTATTCAAATGATGAACACTCGAATGAATGATTTGCCGACCGAGCCAGTTTGTTTGGCTCGCGTCCCTCGACGTGCTCCTTTTGCTCGGATGGACTGGAACTCGAAACTCGATAGCGGCCAGGTAACGTAACGATCGGCCAGTCACCGGTTCTTGTTTGTGAGCAGTCCGTCCAGCTGTCAGTTTTGCTGCGGGTGTCGATGGGCTACGCTTCGCTCTTTTACGAATAAAGAGTTCAAGTCTATCGATTCGATACATTCAACGAAAATTCGCGCGATTCAACTGCCAGAAGACGCAAACGGGTTTGCAAAACCCTATTGTTCAACATGTTGTTACGTTGCTCTATCATTCATGATTACTAGACTGCGGATCTTTGTGCAGAATGGAAATGTTCTACAGATTTCTCTGCTCTTTTACTGTTTTATATTTTCATCAGACAATTTCTTTGTAAATGCGCATCAAAATCCGCAGTCGAATAATTTATGTTCTGCAAAACTTTGAGATATCCTCCTTGAGTAACAGTCGTTTGTACGACATCTATCTGTACAAACAATTGTGGAGAATTCTCCATCATCTGGAGGACATGATCCTGAAGAACTCTGAATCAATGATAGCAGCATCTTTGCACGACAGTCCATCAGTCAACAATGCGAAATCCAACTATGCAAATTACAACAGTTAATCGAACCTACACTAGCCCAATGAGTAGTTCAACAGAAGAATTTACAACGACAGACAAGTTTGTAGAATTTCAGTGGAAGAATCGAGCATAAACATTGACAGGTGGCTCGAATTCATCCTTCCCTGGAACCAATACATCGATTGTCTCTCTATAATACTGGTTTTTTAGAGACTTTATCGTTCTTAAGCAAATCTACGAACTTTTGCACCGATCTATTGAAAGTTACCATGTCCCGGATTACTGGCAGGCTTTCGAAGATCGAATTGCTCGGAAGTCGAAAGAGTTATTTTGTCAAGTGCTCAGGGCCGAGCGGGTGCTCTGAATCGGTTCGGTTTGAATGAAAGGCTGCCAGGTAGCGGCGGACTAGGTGTCAATAACACCTAACGGTATTGGCGGGCGCACGAGCCACGGATTTAAAGTTGGCCATCGGTTTCTTGTTTTCGCCTCTCTCTCTGTCTCTCTCTCTCTCTCCCCCTATCTCGTAGAAGCGTAGGAGTTAGCGAGCCTTCTCTTCCCGTTTGGTTTTTGCCGGTCCGCCGAGGAAACCCGAGCCACGAATGTTACGAATTGAATTTTCACGCCGAGCCTCGATCGAACGGGCTCCGGTGCACCTTTCTCGACGCGGTTTTTCCCTAGGCTGTGTTTATTCGATAGACAAACTTCAACCTAGATTTTAGCTCGATGGCTTCCAGAGGCCCGTGGATTCTCCGATCGATACCTCTCGAAAGAAACGGCGTGCTAAGAAATGGCGTTGGTCGGGAGAGGGTGGTCACGAAACCGTTTGAATGGCAGCGATAATTCTATCGAGGTTCCGTGTGCACCGCGGCGCTGCGCTGCTGGGGGAAATTAAGCACAGTCATATTCGCAATTAGAACGCGCGCCAAGTTCGCTCGTTTGCGGATTGTGCCGTGTAATCTCGCTGTCCCTTCGCCCTCGCGACGGGGAATCCCCTTTTCCCCGTGACTCGCGATTTTTCGCGTCCTCGAGACGATCGTTAAGCGAGTTATCAGCGTTAGCCATGGGATTCCCCGCGCTTCTCGAATTATTCGAGCATGATCGATGGGAGCCGCGCCGAAAATCGACGTGGAAACCTTCAAATCCGCTCGATCTTAATTGATTGCAAAAAATTACAGTAGGTTTCTCGAATTTTCCGGGCACCTGCGCCAGAAACGACCCGGCGCGAGCGTTTCAGAAACTTCAGAAGAACCGCGAGCAATTATCCGAGGGTATTTTCTGAGGAAGGAATTAATTGATCCGCGGAGGCATTCAAGAGCGTCGTCGGGTGCCGCGGATCCATCGATCGACGTCGAAACGGTACTCGAACGGCTAGGAGAACCGAGTCCGTTGACTCCCGGCGTCTTTCCGGCCTCCAGGAAAGCCGACGACTTTGAACTCCGCGCGCCAAGGAAATTCCATTTCCCTGTATGGGAAACTCACTCGTCGAATCGCCGTGCAGTAATTAGCACCGGTGTACATGGGAATAGGAAAAGGCGCGGAGAGGCCGGAGATCGCCACGTCGATAGCCTCGAGAACGGACGCCATCATCGACGAGAGCCATCTTCCGGCCTTAATCGCCTCTATTCGTTTCATTGAAAACCCCCGTGCTGGAAGCTCGCTCGTAAATCGATCGAGTAAGAGTGCGGACGCGCCGGATGCGATTTCCGATCGCACCAGACGCATGCTGGCAGTCGCAGCGCATTTTTAATGCGTCCGAATCGTTCTTGCGACGACGCATTCGATCAGACGGCTCGAGACGCATTAAAACAAATGAGGGGTCGTTCGTGTACGATCTTGTACGCAGGTTGGTTAATTCATTCTCGAAGTTTCGTGCCACGAAGCGATCGTTTCATTTGTCTTTGTGCGACCGAGCCATCGGACGCGTTTAACCCTCCACGAACCAGGTGAATAAAAGTCACCGTTTGCGAATGCATCATTTGAATAAACGCGTACTTGAAAATCGTGTTTCGCCGATTTTATAGTAGGATCGGATCCCAATAAAACATATTGTCTTGAAAAAATGAACCATTTTTTTTAACACCAGAATTACCGAACACTGAACAAGACTGATGCATATTCCATCAACGTAACGGGCGAGCCGATCAGCAAGCTATCGGAGGTGGTCGCATCCAGTATAAATCCCTGAGAAGTCTCGAAGGGAGGATCCATGGATCCGAGAGCAATGGATCGACTCGAAAGAAGACGCATTTGCGCATCTGTCGTCGATTTCGAGAGGACGCGAGGAATTCCTGAAATTACGTCAACGGATATCATCGACGGCACTTCTTTGGCCTGTTAATCGATCGTTTTTGATCGAGCGATCCTTCTCTACCGAACGAAGAGGGGGTGGGGACAGATGGCCGAGGTCGATCCTCGCCTAAAATGCCACCGAGTTTTTTTTCCACCCTCCACGGACTTCTTTAGAATACTCTCACTGGGGCCCCGGGATTACTTAAGGGCTGGCCGAGGGAGACCGCGATTCCGCGCGTATCCTTTCAGAATTTTAGTTCCAATTCCAGTTGCCGCAAAAGGACGAGGAATGTGCGAGGGCAAACTCAATGTCTACCTGGAGACAGCCGCCCGGAACGCCGCGCGGCATCCTAATTTTATTTCAGACCGTTTTCAGCTCATTTCGGCCCGGGGAGCCGCGCGACTGTCCGGTCGTTAAGGGTCTCTTACGCGGCTGTCGCTAATTTCGCCTTCGAATTCGTCTCACGGTGCTCCGTGGACCCCGGGCCGCAGCCTTCACGATCCCATTTCGCTCGGCAATTACCGCCAGCGCGCGTTCAAAGATTATACTTTGGCTCTCGAAGTCGAACGACACGAGTTCTAGCCGCTGTAACCGTAAGATAAATCGTAAAGCAAGAATGGTGTTCGTTCAGACGCGTCGAAAGAAGCCACCCTTGCGTCGCTTATCGAATAAATGGTCACAAGTAAAGAAGCGATCAAGTATATTACAAGTACCTTCGAGTCAAACTGGATAGTTTCGAATGTTACATGACTACTACCAAAAAGTTAAAGTAATTCATACTTGCAAATAAACACGAACCCAGTCGAGACAGGTTCTAACGAAATTTGTCTTATTTTCTCGCGGACCAGGAAAACATTGTATGTATTCGTAAAAGGTTCGAACTACTTGCGAGTACGTTTTCAAACCTACAGGTACTCATTCTGGAATTCAAAACCAGTTTGTGTAAACTGATTACGTAGCAAGTAAACTCATGGAAACGTTTTGTATTTTTGAGTAGCGATCGAAACCCGTGAAACGAAACTTGTTATTGAAATGGATTTGAACTCATGAGCACACATTGAACTTGATCCCATTGGTAAGACTTGGAATTGGACAAAGACAGCGATGCGATGTATGACGACTAAGTTTTCAGGGACATTTTGGGACATGGGCTCTCCGTAAGAGAAACTCGGTAGAAAAATTCGCGGTGCTACAGGGGTTCCAAAATCACTCGGTCGACAGCCAGTCAATTAGCCGTCAGAATTCAAAACAACGTTATCGGGGATCAAGCTGAGTCGTCGAGCAAAAAGCCCCGGGGCCGTCGAGCCATCCTGTCCGAAACGGCATCCAAAAACGGGGGAGAGAGAACGAGAGAAGGGAAACAGAGAAAGAGTCGGTGGGGGTGGGAGATCGGTGCAACGGCCGCCCCCAACCCCTTTTAAAACATTCAAGCTCCTTCGGAAATGACGAAACCCTCCGAGGGCGGAGGAGCGCCGTGAAAAAAGGAAGAGCCGGATGAGATCCTGGATTCAGTGACACCCTGCCGCGGTTCTGGTAGATGGAACAGGGTGTAGGGGGGGGGGGGAGGAGGTGGTCGGTGAGGTTGCGAGTCGGTGATGGCGGCATTCGAGGGCTGGAGGGACCTGGAAGTCAACCCTCGGGCGGGGTTGCCCCTCGGCGCGGAGGACCTGCTGGCCTCTGGAGTCCCAAAGCGGCTCCTGTCTGGCTCCTTTTCGCTTGTCTCCTCTCTCGTCCACCTTCGTGGCTCCTTCCTCGGCTCGCTTTCCACCTCCTGGAGGGGATCGGGATTTTTTCAAGCCTTGCGCCTGCGATGGGTGGGAACCGGGCAGCTCCGGTCTCGACCAATCGAGACGTAGCTGCCGGTTACGCCTCTGAGTGCGCCGACCGAGCCAGGCTGCCTTCCTCATCGACCTCACCGCGGCCGGTCCTCTCTCTCTCTCTCGGTCTCCCTCGCTCCTACAGCCCCTCCGATAACTGCCTTTCCCTCCTATCGATCCTCTTCCTCGCACTCGGCCGGCCCAACCGCTTCCTCGTCGCTCCTCCTCGACTCGATGCTCTTGCTTCGCTGGCCTCTCGTTCCGACGACGACGCCCGATAGACTCTCTTGCCGCGTCCCTTTCTCGAGAATTCGAACCCTTCTGTGTAGGGCTGCTTCTCCGATTGACCGGTTCCAAAACCCTCCCTCGTTCGCCACCGATAACTAGACTGCGGATCTTGATGCAAAATAAAAACCTTCTGCATTCGTTCGAAGGACCAACAGCTGCTTACGAATGTCTTCCTTTTTTTCAAGAATTTTAGTCTATCGCAAGCAACGTATTGACGTATTGCTCTTCAATTTTTCAAAGTTCTCTACTGTTTCAAGTTGTAGCTACACATTGTTATTATAAATGAATGAAATTCACAGGTCCAATGATAACTCGTCGAAGAACTGTTCCTCCGACTCCTAGAGACCCTTCTTCAAGATTCCGAACCCTTATGCTCTCGTCTTTTGTATAGGGCTCTTCTCTGTCACCAGATTCTCTCGCATGGCTCGGCATGTGGATTTGATCGGTTATCGGGCACAAGTATTTTCCTTATTGGTCAAAGCATTAACGAATAGCAATGAATAGTGATATCAACCGATTGAATCATGTAACACACGGGATCAAGTAAAAAGATCGCATTCCTCTTTTTATCTTTGTGCCGTTCTGCCCGATCTTTCCATCTCTGTGCTATACTCGCCGCGACAAAGGACCGCATCTCGCGTCGCTTCGAGTCTATGCGAGGCGTTCCCTTTGTCTTCTCCTGCCGAGAGGAATGTGGCCTCTCTTCCAAGCTACCCTCCATCCCGGTTCCTTCCAAGGAACGTTCCCGATACGACAGAAGTCGACCGAGATGCTCCAGCTTCTTTGCAGACCCTTAAACCCATATGATCGGTACCCTGGGGGCCATATTTGCACGAAGTTTGAAAGTCACCGAGCAAGCGAATAGCCAATCAGCTGATTATTTTTCCCATCGCAAACGATCTTTAACACTTTCAGATATGGGAATTATTTGTCGAGCTTTGTAAATTAATTTTCACGTTAATGCATCGAGTGTCGCAAATGGTCAGGATCTATAAATCTAAGAAAGTTGAAAGAGTACTTGCAGTATTATACGTCTTACCTTTATAATTTTTATTTCAATTACTTATCCTTTTCAGTCGATTCGACTGTACAAAGTGTTAAAAGCGTAACAAGGGATTGCTGAAATTAGAGAATTCGAAGTGACGAATTACCTAGACGTCCGAGCCCTCGATCTTCTTTCAGAAACCTTTCGTTTTCCTGGTACAGCGAATAATTCTTCGGAGGCATCCATTATCGGTAAGTCGCCTGAAAAGGTTAACGATACAAGAAAAGGCGAGAAGAAGCTGGGATCGAAAACAGGTGACTGGGATTTTCCGGGGAAAAAATGTTATGGAAATCCCGTGTGTTCCTCGGCGCGTCTATTCCCCGCTTGGCCATTATTCAGCGTGGAAATCAACATCGGTGTCCGGGGCTGCCCCTTACCCCGTACCCGGAGTCAGAGCAGCACCCCGAGCGACGAGCTGCAGCTGCACAGGTGTGGCAGCATCGACCCTCCACCCCTGGCTAGAAGGGGGAGGGGGTAAAGGTTTCATGATGGCAGAGAGGTGCGCATGGCCGCTTTTCGTTTGCCGGCGGACCTGCAGGAGAACGGTTTCTCGGGAAGGCCAACCCCTTGTTCGAGGGGGTGCGGCCGCCCATAGCTGGTCCAAACGCGTAAGTCCAAGGCTCGCGTGTTCCCCGTCTTTCTCGCGGCCCGAGTTCGCGGCACGGAACCCGCGGGAACGAGTTTTAATTAATCACGGAGAGTCCTCTCCCGGCCCTCGCGCCATCTGCGAAGGATCCTCCGGCAAGCGACACCGCGAGACCCAGACAAAAACCGATCCTCCAACGAGGACCGAATCTATGGCCCCGTTTTTAGCCGACAGTTTTCCTCGAGAGAGAGAGACCAAACCGCCCCAGCGCGTTGCGTTCTGGGTATTCGAAATACTCGAGAATCCCCCATTTCGAAACCGATCTAGTTCATCCTCCTGGACAACAAAAAAGACAAGAAAGTCAGGCCAGAGAATCTTAGAGCAACGCAGCAAGTCCGTATTAGGTCACTATTCATTCGTAGCAAACTCATTCCTTTTGGAAAGAGGGTGTTGTGTTTCACTTCGTGTGCAATTCATAATTTCCCTCAATGGAGGGTGCACTACCTCACTACAGGGAAAAAGTATTGAACCACATTTAAACAATTTTTGTGACACGTTAGAAGAATTAGTTTACTAAATAGCGAGTAAAGAATATGTTAAAAAAAACGGCTATTGGTCGGAATTGTAGGCTCATTATAGGCTCGGATGAAGAAGTTGAAAAACTTGACTTTTACATTTTTCATCGCAATTCCGACCAATAGCCATTTTTTCCAAATTTTGTTTACCCGTTATTTAGTAATCTAATTCTTCTAACATGTCAACAAATTTCAACTCATTTGATGCAATTTTAAGAAAATTATCCGATTTTTAAACGAGGTCGAATACTTTTTGCCTCGGGTTGTACAGACGCCTGAAATGGTTACTTCAAAACTGGCACCACATTGTGTATGGTAACCATTGTTTTCTGTTGTTGTAGGGGGTGAACGACACACAATACGATTAACCACAGATAACACACCTTTCGAGAACCTGATGATCAGAATATTTGAGGTATCAGGTTTGGCAAGAATCAGTATTGAATAAATGAGCTGTTGCACTGTGAAAACCCATTTGAGGATTAAATGTTACTCAGAGATTTCTACGGGTTTCGAAAGCAGAGACCATTACGGCGTGAAGGATGGGCAGAGGGCCGCGAGCCTAAAAATTGCGTAGTTTGTAATTGTAGAGGTTCGCTGCATCCATTTCTCTGTTCGCGAGAGCTCGAGAGTCTAATTAACGATAATAGTGAGCGAGCAAAATTCATCCGCAGGGCGGGTCATAAAATGGTAAGCACGTCGATGTACACTGGCAGCAAAAACGCCTCCATTTTCCTTGCGGCGCAGGGCACCGGCGGAGGAAGGAAGGAAGAGAGGCCCTCTCTGTAGGAGGATCGACCCCGGGTTGCTGGACCTCCGCGATACCTAGAGGGATGATGTAACGAGGTGCGCATGTTCCCGGGGAGGGTGCACGCCCTCTCGTGCAATTTCATTTTCTAAATGAGCAACCCAACCCTCCGGGAGGTTGTGGGGTGTGTACCGACCCCCCGGCATCGCCTGCAATCGAAACTGCATATCCATTTAATTAATTATGCATGAGGCCGGGGTTGCAGATCGGCGTTTTCGAGCGGTTCGTGGCTGGATGCAGGAAAAAATGCGAGGCGTGCGTGCGAAGTGGAATTCTCGGGGAACAATTCGCGTGGAATTCTAATCGAGTAATCGGGGAACGCCCTTTTCCGCCGAAATGGGAAGTCGACGAACGTCGGAGGGCCCGGGGAGCGGTCCGACTCTTAGGAACGTTCTTTCGCCGATGAAAACCGCCGCGAGCAAAGAGAACCGAAAGAAGAAATAACTTCGCTGGAAAAGTTGACGGTCGTCTAACCCTGACCTGAGCCAACGCCACGGGAATGTCGTCTATTTCCCTTCCAACATGGCGAGCCCTTTTCGAGGGTCGGTTCAGAAGGCTCCTCCGCGATCTTCCTTCCCGTCCTTTCTCTCTCTCATCGCCGCTCTCTCTCTCTCTCTCTCTCTCTCTCTCTCTCCTTTCCTCTTCTCTCCTCTCCTCTCCCGGCTGGATTCGTTTCTCATTAATCTCCGTCTCCACCCTTTTGCTCTGTTTCAAGATTTCTTGCTACCCGGCCGGCCGCCTCTTTCGCCCTCCTCCCTGCCTCTTCCCCTCCCGACGGTGGCAACATGGCCGACCAGAACCGACCAACGAGCACCATCCGGACGATTCGTCCCGGGATTTTTCAAATTTCGCCCGGCAAAGTCCGGTCGATTGGTCGGTGAAAACCGGCGGCGGAAGATGGCCGCGAGATCCTGGACCAAACGCGGTCTCGATCGATGCCGCCGATGGTTTCCAGAGTTCGCGAGGCGGTTTCCTTTGCTACCAAGGGATACACGACAGGAATATGAATCTCCGAGCGTGTCGGCGTCCTCCATCGCGAAATCTCATTCTTTCTCTTTCTTCTAAATTCAACGGACTTCTATTCCTTCTTCGGTGCTCCTTTTCCTTCTATTCCTTCTCGATGTCCACCGAAACCGATTCTTTGTCAACGCATCGAACCGGCTGCGGTCTTAGCCGTTATCTCTGACGTGATCCTACTCGGTCCAGACAGCAGCCCGATCGCCTAATCGTTCGCGAGAGAGGTCACCGTATCGGCCCCGAGTAGAACAGGTGTCGAAAAAATGGTCCAGCGAGGAGTTAGACGCATTGGCCAGCCGGGTCTGTCGGTTTGTCGGTCGTTCCCGTCGCGGAGTCAGCAGCAGAAAACAAAAAAGCTCCCCTCTCTTCTCTTTCTTCGAGGATGGCCTTGAACTTCGAGGGAGTCTCTCTCACTGGCCGAAAAACCGTGTCGCAGTTTTTCCTCCGGGCAGCAACGACGCCGCCGGCAGCTCTACGAGCACGAATCACCGGGCGAAACGGCTCTTCTTACAGGCTACTTGTTAGGTAGCTCAGAAGGTGGGACAAACTCCCCCTTGAACCTAACCAGCCACCCCCCTCGCTCTCGTCTTCTTCTACTTGGTCCCGCGACTTGGCGATAAGATTTGTGGTTATAGCTTGTTTTTGGAGCACGCCGCGGGGGTCACCACGACCGTGGTTCGCCTAGGTTCTCTCCTAGGGTTCCCGACTAGTCGGACAGGAGTGCGATGGGATTTTCAAGGTCATCACACTTGCAAAATTCTGTCACCTCGCAGACCAAGTGTCACCCCAAAAACTACCTTGGAAAAAATAGGTAATCGTTGACGTAGGTGAGCAGAGATGCTGAAAATTGTTTAAAAGTACCCGCACGCTGTTCTAATGTTCTTGTATGCGCTACCTGCTGATTCCTGTTCATTTTTGACAGTGCAAAGTACTAAGATTGTTTGTTTCATTCCTTGTAGGATGCTTCTAATGCGCTGGGACCACTGCCGAATTTTCCATGGAGGAACTGACCTATGAGACAGCTGCTAACTGCCGACATTTAAGAAAGTGGAGCATCTTTAGTCCAGTGACCCTGTAACCGTGACCATCAACCCCCTTCTGGTCTGTCTCCACCCTTGGCGATAAGATTTGTGGTTATAGCTCTTTTCTGGACCACGCCGCGGGGGTCGATGACGTCGCTTCCTGCTGGATGCCTTTTTACAGACGCACCGCTGGAGGGATGTTGGGGTTCAAGGGCGAAGGGGTTGCAAATCGAGTGAAAACAGTTATTCAAGATCGTATTTCTTATCGCATCTTGTCACGTTTATCTACGCTATTGTTTTCCTGTTTTCTATTGCACTTTCCGGCAAAGTGCGCAACGGCATTTGACCGTTCTTCCAGTAGTCTGGTGGTCCTCGAAGCTGTGAGTAATTGACGAATGACGAGTAGAAGACAAATGAGAAGGAGATTGGTTCAAGAGATATTTCTGTGCACGCGTCCATCGACCCTTCGTCTCGGTGGGGTGACTTTTTATCCTAGGGACCGTTTTTTCCCTTCCTACGAAGAAATTCCCCAGGAATTCGTGGACCGTTTCAGGGGCGGCTTTTTGCATGATGCCTTGCGATGCTCGTGACCTTTTCCAACCTATTCCTTGACGCGTCTGCCAGCGTGAAATTAAGTTGTACCAGGTCAGGGTCGGGTTTAGTCTGCCTTCTCCGGGCCAAAGAATCTTTGCCTATCCGGAATTGTATCTACTTGATTTTGGCGATTGCTCCAGCAGTGCAGAGACACGAGCCTTTTCTCCGGGATTCTGAGAACTGGATGATCAATATTATTATTATACAATATATAATATATGTCTAATAGATTTTGATGTGTCCTTGCGAAGATGTCGGAAAGTCACTTAGGTTTCTCGTCCTTTCTCATCTTGAAAATTTTAATTTACATAAAACAGTTTAATTATCGAAGCTGTAATCACGTGCATATATTTTGGATGTCTGCAGAAGTGTTAAACTGTTTAATTTTAAAAATATTTAATCTTGAACTGCAGCTTCATGACCTGCAGCTTCTGTATTATTTTTTAGAATTTTTTCTCCGTATATTGAGATAAAATATGTTTGGTATCATTCCCTACGCGTCAGGTTTAATTGGGTGTGAAGAGAGCAGGAAATAAAAGTTGGAACAACAGTTGTAGGTATATGTACATCAAACAGGGTAGTTAATTTGCGTCGATTATTGGGCTTTTTCATTGAAGGTACACAACCAAAGAGAAACGTGAATAATTAAACACAAGTATTGGTAATAGAATTCTTCTGTTTTCAATAAATACAACTCCTTCTTCATCCCTAATTATTTTCCTCCATCTTCCTCCATCAATTTACTTCTACCTTCCGTATTTATTTAGTCAATTATCTATTCCATTATCATAGAAATATTTGCTTTACCTCCCACAATTCTCCATTTTATCTGCCTCGGTTCTTTCCTCTTTGTACGAATTATACACCACGAATGTGTTTATTGTTCCACAATGAGGCGATAGTTATCGTTACTATTACAATCGTAATAACGTACAGAATCAGTAACATAGAGAAAGAGAGAAAGAGAGACAGAGAGAGAGATAGAGAGAGAATCTTCGGCGAAGAGAAGGGGTCAACGAGCGAGAGAGAGTAAGAGAGAGAAAGAGAAGAAAACCCGCCCGCCTCCCCACCTTCGCGTCCTCCCCTCCGCGTTGCCTCGTTACCCCCACCGTTGATCTCTGGCCACGAGCAAGCCGCGGTGTATCGCGCGGAGAGCAGCCGACGGGAGCCGAGGAGGGCCGAGCACGGCCGAACGGTTGTTCGAATCGCGACTCCCGCGTCAGTGCTGAAACCGCGTCCGCGGTCCACGGTTCACGATTTCCGGGCCCCGTCGGTTCTGTTTTTTCCTGATCCCTGGCCACACAGAGCAAAAACAACGGAGGCAAAACGAAGAGGAACGTTCACCGGGCTGCGGAAAGACGGTGGTGCTCGTTCGGCGTCGATCGAGCTCGATCGATCGAGGATCAGAGATAGTGTAGCGAGCGGAAAAGAGGCCGCGTTTTCCGTGCGCTGCCGGTTTTCGCGCCACTTCTCGTCGCCGGTTAAAATGGCCGCGGTCGCGTCACCGTCGTCGCCGCGGACCTGTTCGTCGGTGTCTCGCGAGTGAACAAGGACAAGAAGAAAAACAAGAAGTAGTAGTAGTAGTAGTAGAAGAAGAAGAAGAAGAAGAAGAGGAGGAGGAGGAGGACAGTCAGTGGTTCGGTGGTGCAGAGGTTTATTATGCTCGTGTCTGGCGTCGCATGGCGCGTCCACACGGTAGAGGTTATCTCGTCGGTGACCCGGTAGATCGGCACAGGGACCCGACAGGCTTCAGCTGAACAAGAGGACTCGGCGCAACGTTCCTCGGACGCAGGACGAAGAACGCGGTCATGGACCGTCCGCTGAGCATCTTCTGCCGTGGCGTCGAGTAGAGAAATAAATAGAAAGAGAGAGAGAGAGAGAGAGAGAGAGATAAGAAGACACAGTGACACGATCGGACTCAACGAGGCGTGCGATGACAGTGAGGAGCGTGGTCGACAGGGACAGAGGACCGCGAGCTCGTGGACCATCGAAGTAAGTCTGGTGCAGTTTACCGAGTGCAATCACGCGTGTGCAATAGCAAATTCTTAACCTACACGAAACTATAAGAAAAAGACATATTATACATACATATATACCTATATATATATATATATATATATATACATATATACATACAGTATATAAAGATAGCTGGAGTCGGTTAGTGACAGAAGAGTGGGGGGTAGAGAATAATCTAGTCAAAAGAGAAACAGAAGTCGTCAGGAAGAGCGAAGGAGAAGAGGTGTCTTATTTTGAAGTAGAAACTGTACTCTGATCGGCCGAGGGGCTCGGTCGAAGGTCGCGTCGTCGCACGGGAATACATAACAGAAGTGAGTTCACCCTTGTCTCCTGTGAGGACGCGGCTTGTTTACATAGCTTGTCGTCTATCTACCTTCGGTCGATTTGTATCCATGGTGTGTGGCGCGTGCCAGTGTACCGCGCTAGTCGAACGCATGTGTATCGGTTACGTTCTATCTATCGTTACAGTAACGCTCCTAGTGGTACAACACCAGTTGTGAAATGCGTTGAGACGACTGGATATTTGCTTATCCTGTGAGAGTTTCCCGGGAGGATAAAGACTGGCTTATCGCGAGAGAAAGAGAGAGAGAGAAGATATCCGACTACCAGGGAGAGTAGCGACGCGACGGAAGTGATCCCAGTGACGTCACACGGACCCGTGGCATCCTGGGACCGATTCGAAGCCGGTGGCCACGCTTGCAGGGGCGGTGCACAGTGATTTCTAGGGGGATAGATATTTTGAGTGACTGCATCCACGGGTGTTTTAGTGTAATATGTACCCGTGGTACCGGGACAGCGTCGCGGCGGCAGCCGCCGCAGGACTCGGGGGTCCCGTCGGAGTCGTCGGTTCCGGGTTCTGCTCCACCGGACCAGGACAAGCCGGCACCACCATCAAGACCGAGAGCGGATATTCGGATTGCATGCTGGCCCTCGACTACGTCCAGAGCAAAGTGAGTCCAAATTCTTCCATTCTGCTGCTTCTCTACACTTCACTCGCCGAACCTTCGAGACGCCGCACTCTGGCCAACAACCTGACCGAAAGCGAACAAAACGTATTCTTTATTTTACAGATTTATGTACAGTCGACCCTCTTATCAAGCGATTCATTCGTACCGCGTTAGAAGAAACTCGGAATGGCTAGAAATCAGATCAGATTAAATTAGATTCGATACAAATCAAATCGCAATTCTTGCTCCACGTTCCGAGAGAGTGTTGCATTTAGGAATAATTATGAGTTTTCACTTAAACCAGTTTTTATTGTACGATTTTTTCGGGCATATGCTGGTAGCTTTCTAACATGCTCCAAATTAATATATACTCTGGTTGTTCACAAGACACATATACATATTAAGGCTTATATGTTCGTTCTCTTCTTCTATCGAAATAGTTATGCATCGGGCGAGATCGAGCGGCTATTTTTATTTTAAAATAGACCTTTAAAGGTTCTTTGGGAAAGGCCCGTTGCGGTCTCCTGCGATAATTTGCGAGTATTGTTGGTTCCTTGCCACCTTCCTTGCAGCCTTGTAAGATTAAAAATTCGTAACAAGTACTGTTAAGATTATATGCATTTAATTTACTCAAGGTTTATGATATAGGAAAGAACTACATAAAAAAGCTAAATAGCTGTTACATCCTTATAAGTAAGATCATTGTTATATTTGAATAAAATTATCATCATTTTCGAATCAGTATAGTGCGATTTTGGCGAAACTCGCCACTGCGCGCCGGGTCCAATCGCTCCGTGTTTACTCCGAATCCAACCCGGTAATACCACTTAACCCTAAACCTGTGAATTCGCTCTTTCCCTTCAAGTACACCAACAGAAAGTTAACAGTACTTTTCAGAATTTACTACAGATCGAAGGTAAACAGTCAGCTTTCTGTTGTCGACACCCTATCGGACCCAAGTTTGTTTGGAACCGTAGAACTTGCTACAGGACCTGCAAGTAGAATGGTCTTACAGGTGGCACATGATCGCTTTAGCGTATATTTATCATTTACAATGCCCCTATTCCAAAACTGTAAATGTGTTTAATTAAATATTCTAAAAGTTTTCTAAAGGGTTTGTTTAACCTTCGAGATGGAGTGGTTTGAATCTCGCGCGTTTAATTCTAGCCCAGTTACACAGTGATTTAATCTGCTCTTTAGAGGAATTTTAGTTTAAGGTTTAAAATTTATTCTGCTTGGAAAGGTCATAAAATGATTTTTGCATTGTCATGCGTGCGAAAGCATCGAAGATTGTTTGTATTTTGTTTGAACTCGCAACAGAGCGATTACGATACAGATTCTGAATGAATCGCACCATTTTTTAGTTTTCTTTTTGCCAGAGCAATTTACGCGTTCCGTTTTTATTAGACAGTTTTGGAGCACGGTTTTTAGCGGCGCAAAGAAGTCTCGCCACTTTGTATTTCTTCAGGCTGTTCTGTTTTAAGTGTAGTACGATTTAATACCAGGTTATTAACGATCTACACTGTGCGTCAATCGATTAGCCATTTAATTTAATTTCTTCATTTGAGGAGAACGTTTAGCAAAGTTCAGTGCTATTTCAACTAACGTGTTTCCAGAACAGAGACAACTTCGTGTCAAGATAGAAAAAGTCCTACGCGTTGATATTTATTATAGCGCTATAATTTGACGTATGAATAGATTATCAGCATTTACATCATCGCAAATCCATAAATATTTTATTGGCTCGAACGAGGCTGGTTTTTCCCCCCGATCCATTCATCTTAATTTAATCGTTCCTCGGGCATCGTTCCTCGTTTTGTAATTGCATTTAACAGCATTTTGCACTTGTGCGATTTACATTGTCTTCGACCACGTTCGAACCGCCATTAAAAAGCATGCTCTTTGTCATCGAAACCTTTTTGTTTATTTACCATGGCGTTTCTTCTTTCACCTTTGATAGACATTGGCCCGGTACACCTCGGCTCGTTTCAAAACAGCTTCATCACTCTTTCCGAAAATAAATTCGTACGAGGGTTTCCGGGAAACTCTAGGCGTTCGGAAGAAAAAAGAATAATACGGTGTTATGATCCCAGTTGAAACCGCGACACATTTTTCTCGCTATTCGTCAACGCGACGCGGCTTCTCGGTAGCGAATCCTCATACCAAAGCGCTGACATAATTGCGGAGAGATGAAGGGCAGCTGCTAGCTGTGAGACACATTTTTATGGAAAAGGAAAATCCTTTCGTCGCCACTAGAAAGTTTTCCACTCGTCTACAATCAACCTTGACACGCACCGTTTCAATAAATTCCGTACTCCCTTTTAAGCAGAGCACTACAATGCCTCTGCAACGAACTATCATCCCGAGATTTTTCCTTCGAAAATTATTCGCTACTTTCTGAAATTCATCGACGTTTGCTCTCTCTCTCTCTCTCTCTCTCTCTCTCTCTCTCTCTCGCGATCGCGCGCCGCGTTTCTTGCTGAAAACAATTACAAAACGCAGAAAGCGCCGGGAACAGGAAGCCGGGAGATTAGCTTTTTCTCGCGATCGTAAAGGATCGCGTAGTAAATCAAACATAATTAGGAAATCGCCGAGCATTCTCTAAATTGGAGTGCGAAGTCGCCTGCAAATCACCGAGCGAAATTACCGAGGTCTCTGGATTTTATCTGCGTCGCCTTGCAATTTATTCCAGCAGAAATCATCGATTCGATTAATTCGTTTGGCTAGCAGCTAGTCAAAAAATAACATAATTCTGGAAATTAGCATGGGATCGTAATGTTTCATCGGGAAGCTCTACGATTCTTCCAATGATCCTGGATGATTAATCTCGTGTCCATTTCAATTTATCGTCGCACAATTAACCATTAACACTCGAATGGTGCCTGTAAGGCAGCACTAAAAATTGCTGTATCATTATTCAAAATAACTTTTACATTACTAAATTTGTTTGTATTTAATAAATTACTAAACATTGCGTTATTGTACGAGTAAATTGTACCATTTTTGTATGTATAGCATGAGAAAAAATGTATAGAAGGGAATAATTCTAGGTCGGAAGAAATGCTTCGTTTTGGAGTTAAAATAGCTTCGTGTGCAAAGAGTTAACCCTTTGCACTCGGCGCTATTTTAATTCTAAAACTAAATTTTTCTTCCGTCTTAGAATATTATCATTTTATTCATACGAAACTGATCCGATTTCTACATATAATATTGAAATATTTAGTAATCTATTGAATACAAATTTTGTAATGTAACAAATATTTTGTAATATTTTTTGTAATTTCGTCGAAATAATGCCACAACAATTTCTAGTGGTGCTTCAGAGTCACCATTCGAGTGCTAAGGGTTAAAAGATCGGCAAAAAGCGCACTAGAGCGATCTTTTTATAGTCATTTCGCGAATTATCCTGCTGGAGACAATAAGAGCGTTATGCGTATCCGAAGAC
Organism: Halictus rubicundus; assembly: GCF_050948215.1. Lineage (NCBI taxonomy): Eukaryota > Metazoa > Arthropoda > Insecta > Hymenoptera > Halictidae > Halictus > Halictus rubicundus. The sequence continues at coordinate 3,601,692 of NC_135149.1, read as the reverse complement.
GAAGATTAATATCGAGATTATCGCACGTTAGAAGCGAACCTGGCGCTTCGGAATCTAATCGCCGGACATTCATCGCGTTGAACGAAGCTCCGCATGCTATTTGCATCTCTGATAGAAATGAATCATCGCGGCGCTTCGGTAATTAAGTTCGATCAGCTTTGGCAGAGATCTGCTCGATTCACTGCCTGTAGATCATCTTCCACCGCTTTCCACCATCGCTAAGATGACCGGTCTAAATTTTTTATTTTACAATTATTGAAATTAGAAAGATGTATTTAGATATATTTCGCAGGCCACATAATACGAACTGCACAGAGTCCAAATAAATTTAATCTTGTCATTTTTATAAGGCAGCATGTACCAGTTACTTTTAAGGCTCGATGGGTTTAGTGTTAATTACTGAAAATTGTTTATGAGGTTCTTCTCACGTGTCGAGGCAAATTAGATTTTGATTAGTATAATTGTCCATTTCATCCGATTAGGTTCCAGTTGTTAGAGACTAATGGCCTGTGCCTATTCGAGAGTAAAACTGTCGCGAGTTACTCTCGAGAGTCAAATTCGTCAGTGTACACGCTATTGACAGTGCTATCGAAAAGTGCCACACCTTTCGTGTAAAATAAAACATTGACGAATTTGACTCTCGAGAGTAACTCGCGACAGTTTTACTCTCAAACGAACACGCAGTCTTACTTACCGGAGTTTTCGATAAGTAGAAACGGTCGGCCATACACAGACACGGTAGAAAACTCGATCAACTTTCAAACGCGATTATCTCGAAAACTGAACCTCGGTTGAAAAAATGTTATTCTCCGTACTTTATTCAGCTTTTAGTGAGCTTTCATCCTACGTTTATTTTTACCATAATTTATGCTCATCTTCTGTGCGATTAAAGTAAATAATAGTAACTGGTATTCTGACAAGGAAGAGCGTTACCTACGCTGGACTGTAAATGTTTATAGACGAAGTACTCGCTAAAAAATCTAATCGATTATCTTCTTGCGACTAGCTTCTTGGTTTTTACAATTATATAAAACCCAAACGAATTTCAGTAGCCACCCAGCAGCCGTGAAGCCTTCCCCAGGCTGTCCAAAGAGTTGCATGATAAATTTTCTCTGTGAGGTAACGCTGTTTGCGGAATGCAGGACCGCGGTTAATGGTCACGGACGTAATTAGACGGTTTCAAAACACATTGTAACAATCGTTCGCACAGAGAAAAGAGCGAGACAAAAGAATTTCTACCGTGAAAACCGCCTGTGTCTATCAATTATCCGACCGACTTCCTCTACTGTTCCGTGAAATTCGTGACACTGTGAAAAGAGGGGAGAGAACAGAGAAAAAAAGACTCTGGAAAAGAACGTGGACCGGATCGAGGCTCGTTCACGGCTGAGGTGGCTTTATCCGATCCGAGCGTCCGCGCGCGCGTTCGTATCGTTCTCCGGCGACTTTGTAATTAATCGTTTCGCCGATCGGCTTGGTTTTTTCCCCTCGTCGGCTGGCCACGTGGCGGAAAAACCTTTGGAATCGGCTCGGCTCGGCTCGGTTCCGCGCAAGAAAATAATCCGTAGTGTCAACCTGTGAAAATGATTTGCCGGTAAAAAGCCGCGAACGCTTCGCGACGCGGTCCCGATCTCTTGCCGGCCGTGTACACGGTCCTCTCTCCTCTTTCTCCTCCTCCTTCTCTCTCTCTTTCTCTCTCTCTCTCTCTCTCTCTCTCTCTCTCTCTCTCTCTCTCTCTCTGCGCTTGGAGAACGGTTTTTGAATCGCCGCCGAGCTAGAAAGCGGTATTTTTTCGCGATTTTTTGCCGGTCAGGAATGTAACGGTGCGGCGGCAGGATCGTGGAAATCGATTGGTAGCGGATCGATCGCCGATCCGGTATACACCTCCTTGGTTCGTTCTCGATCGATCGATAACGCGCGTTAACAGGGCAAACGTATAGCGGCCTCGACTACTCTCCGCCTTTGCTTTTCTCTCGTTTCCCTTTTCTCGGCTTTTATTCGTCGGTTTCAATTTGTTGCCGGGATCGGTGCCGCGCTTGATAAAAATCGTGGATTAATCGATTCGACGACGGTGAGAACGAGAGTCGATCAAGGTGTGGCGTGACGACGAGGTATATCGCGCGGTAATAGGTCTCTTCGACGCGGGAAGGTAGCGGGCTTTTACCTTAGCGCGAAATGATAATTAGCCGCCAAGGCGTTAATGGCGGCGTAACGCGCGCGCGCGCGCTCGCGCACACCGGTCTTTAACCGTTAACGAGCACGATCGAGCTCGGTCGCAACCGCCAACGCGACTTTGTGGCCGGAGCACCGATTAAGATCCAGTATCGATCATAATAATTCCCGTCAATTAGTCACCGCGTTGGAAATAATCCCGTTGATAGACAGTTACGGCATCCGCTCGTTTCGACGATTTTCTTTCGCGAACGCGACTCGTGTTCCTTTTTCTCTCCCTCTCCCCCTCTCTCCCTCTCTCTCTCTCTCTTTCTCTCTCTTCGCTTTTCTTGCGATAGCGCGATCTAACAACGTTTCAATTAACCGATCGCGGAAAAAAGAAACCAGCAGGTTGCCGGTGTGCGAAGTTCCTTTTTTTCCACGGAGTCGGATGCAGGAAACTATGGACAGGTGATAAAAACACGGACAATATGATAGCCGTAAACGATGCTTTTTCTGGTACGGAAAAAAGGTGGAAAAGAGAATTTATAGCGCGCTCGTGTTTGTATATGTGTGTTGCTACTGCTATTGCAGAGGAACCGTTTGTTGCCCGTGGCCAGGCTTTCGATGATTACAGCTTGCGCTAAGTCGTTAAGTGCCCCGACTGTGTCGTTGAAAGCTTCGGCGAGATTCATCGAAGATTTCTGGTTCGAGATTCCACGCGGCGAACGAACGCCGTTTTCTTTCCGCTACTTTTTCTGTGAATTTGCGAAGAAAAGGCGTCTAGGAAAATTGAGAAATCGATGGGGATTCGATGATGACATCGCTTCAATCAAATCCTTGTTGCAAAACCACCGTTTCGTGCATAGCCGCGATTGCTTTGGTACTCTTTCCCTTCCGACTGCAGTTGCGTGTCCAACTTGCGCAGAATTTTCACGATTTGGCAACAGGCACTCTGCTCGTTCGTTATTCGACTTGCCAATTGCACCTGAAAATCTATCGCGCTACAGTCCGCAGACAATTGAAATGTTTGAAGCTTGGATTGCAAGAATAATCGTATGGGTTTCAGATTTTGTATTTGAGAATTCTTGATATTGTCCATTGGAAATGATTGCACAACGAGTGCCAAAATTTAGCATTACCCGGAGAACCAAAATTCTCACGATGCTCGACCGCGTGTTCGGATTTAAATTGCCGGTGGGGAGATTTTCGAATGTTGAAAACGTGGCGTAACGCGGAGAGCGAGGAAGCGAGGAAAGAGAGGCGGGGCAAAAAATGGCAGAAGTTTACGGTGCACGGATTTGCCAAGCGCGGCGAGTAATTGAATAAAGGCGACGAGATGAACTCTCCTCTATCCTGGTTGGAACGTGTAATTGCCACGGTAGTTAGCGGGGAAGCACTTTTAATTATGTATATTATATATCCCGCGGCGGAGTTTTCTGCGCGCTTCTGTGTTTCGGGCTTTCGTCCTCCCCCTCCTGTTCCACGGCTGGCAGAGCGATTACGCGAACCGCGGAGATGAATATAATGCGGACGATTACCGGGAAAACGCGCGATGACAGAAGATTATGAGAATAATTGCGGTGCAACGTGCGCGCACGCGGGTCATAAGGCCGTGACTAATTGCCCTGCTTACGAGCAATCGTTCCCCCGATCTGAGGTCAACCAGCGATTCCCGTATTCTTATGCTAATCTAGGATATCGATAGACGAGCCGTGCCGCCTCGAGACTCTCTCGGCTATCATTTTTTATTCGGCACGCCCATTTTTCGACGTTTGACCACCGATACTAGTTACACTCTTTTAATCACGGAGCAACTTGCAAAAGTCTTTTGACCATCTGGAAAATCTTGACACTTTATCTACAGGTAGCCTAATAATAGATTTTTCAATAATTGTGCTGCACCAAAAGGAAGTTTAAAAATTTTCTTTTAATTTCAAACGAAATTATTATAAGATTACGCTACCTGAGGAGGATGTGTCGGTTTACGATTGCTGTTGAAAAATCTATTAAATATCCTTAGCCATGGATCATAAACGCATATAAATGCGTGACTGCTAGTTGTGCTTGAAATCGCAAGAATGCTCGTTTCTTTCGGAAATTACCATGGGTTCTAAAGTTGATTTAAAAACTAGTTCGGTTCGTTTAATATCAGAGCGTACATTCTCCGGTGTCCGATTCTTGCTACCGATAGCTCATTCTACTTCCCGTCTTTCATTCCTGGAGATCTGGAAAAGGAAATTTTCTAGGTTTTTCTACCGTGTGCAACTTCAAGAAGAAAACATTGTTGCCCGAAGTGTAAGGAACTGCAATATTGTTTCTCTTAAAGGCGTCGAAGCTTCTTAAAAAATGCATTTAATCTTGTCGCTATAAATTTCGTTCTTTGATGGCCGATCCTTGCTGCTGATGGTACATTCTACTTCCTGTCTTTTGTTTCTGGAGGATCTCGAAAAGGAAACTTTATAGTCGCTTCGTTGTACAAAGAAAACGGTCTGAAGTGTAATGGCTCGTACTACTTCCAGTCCTTACTTCTATGAGACCTGGCAACCTTCGAGATTTCTTTAACACAGAATTTTGCGATCACCTGAATATATTTGGTCAGTGCAAAAGATTCTTTGTTGTATTTTAGTGGAAAATCGGCTGTAGGTATTTCTGTTCGTTTTTTGGTAATCCGAGTACTTTTGCATTCGCCTAATATTTTTAAATTCTCTGACATTATAATTCACGTCTTCTCAGAGGAAAGCTCTGGAGGATTTAGAAGATACTGCAAGCCTTGGAGTGCTCCGTCTATGGAACAGGTGATTGAAAAGAAGGTTGTAGTTGAAAGTTCGTCGAAATCGTCCCCGTTTCATGTGCCCATTAGTCCAATAGCGAATGTATTCTGGTGATATTCTCTCGTATTCTCGCGAGACTCATGGCGCGAATTCTACCCGGGATTTCTTACCTGTCGGCGGGAACGTGGCCGGAGGGGAGGGCTCCATAACGACCGAACGAAAGAGAACTTCATTGGCTCCTCTGGAGGACTGACTGACAAAAAGTTCTCTGAAAGTGCAACGCGCAACCAATTTCCCCTTCGTCCTGTCTCACCACTTTTCCGCTCGGCGACCGTAAGCGTTGATCGTTGCCGGTACCACGGACCGGAAACCTCGACATTAGTTCGCGTTTTTGCAACGCTTTTCGTTTCCCATCGCAGCTCCCATTTTACCCAACTTCGAACCGTTGGGTCCCAAATTTTACTTTGAATAGCGAAGGCAATTTTTTCCTCTTCGTGACAAGCACGTTCGTCGCAGTTGTGAAACGTTGTGTCATTTTGTATTTTATTCGAAGTGTTGGTACAAGGCTGCGGATTTTTATGCATTTATAACCAAAATGGGTCGGTGCAACTTGAAACTATTTTCAGCTTGTTGAAGTTATTAAGGTAAGAATTGAACGTCTATGTCTGGCTCCAATCTCTTGCAATCGAGGTAGACAATTTTTATTTTGCATAAAAATCCGCACTTTGCGATTGAATTGTGTTCGAGCTGCTAGTATTTAGTCTTTCTTAACCCCCCTTGTACATACCTTGGTAATTCCAAGATTGACTTTATTTCTTGAAGAATCGTGTCTCTGGAGCCAAAGAATCTGAAAACCAAATGCAACCGATTAATCGGAATAAAAATAGATTTTGAAGATGAAGAAGAAGGATGTCGATGACCTTTTTTTCCGGAGGCTGAAGCGGTCTCGTGGGACCGCGGTCACGGCGCGCCGCGAAAGGAAATTAAGGGACCGAGGCATGTTCATTAATTCTCATAAATCTGAATGAAATTAACTGGCCATGATGATTTTTCCGCTCGGGAAAGCTCCGCCGCGCCGGCTGCTCCTCTGCGCAGAGGACCAGGGAATGCGGCTCGTTTAACTAATTGTAAGAAAAACATTGTATAGCCGCGGAGTTGCGAGCACGCGGAAGAGGATTCCGTTTCCCGAGCGAAAATCCGCTTCGCGTGCACCTCGATGAAATTCTGCTGTTTTTTTTTTCCGCGCGGGATTCAGCTCGCTCGTTTCTTTTGATCCTTCTGGGAACTGATTTTAATTTCATTGGGCGAAGGGCGAGTGAGAGGGTGCCATTTTTCCGGTTTATCGAGACCGCGAGTGCCTGGATTCGCCAACCCCTTATTTAATATAGAAATTGCTACTAAGGAGATTAATATATATAGTAGGGTTATGATAGACAAAGATTTCTTTGTTTTTCTTTGTAGGAAATGTTGATGACAAGAATACTGGTACTTACTTCTTCTTGCAGTGGACAAATTTGTATTCTGCATAATTCTAACAGAACAAAGACGATACAACGGTACTGGTGATAGCGATAAATATTTTCATTTTGATGGCGTGCTCGATTATTCGAACTGGAAGATCTTCTGGACGGTAATATCGGTCTGAAAACGTCGAAAAGGGTGGGGGACACGCGTCGAGTAAAAGGACAGACGTGTGTCGTAGGCGTTAAAACACGAGTCGGGCGTGCAGGCCGTACGATTTTCAAGTTGAAGGCGGCCATTGGTGGCTCGGAGGCCGTAAAAGGCCGCTCCCGGGCCCAGCCAGCTTTCCAAATTTGGCGGCCACGAGGCCCTTTTTGTCAGCTCTGTCGCAAAAGTGGCCGTGAGGCGATGCAACGCTACGCACACGCTCCTCCCTCGTACGAGAGCACGGTTAAGTTCAAGGCATTGCAATTTTTATCCCTTTCCCGCTTCAGCGCGACTTTTCTAGTCGTTGGACACGGATATCGACACACCGGAATCGATTGATTTTCTCGGCTCCGTGTCCTTCGACTTCGTTTTCCTTTCCGGGGAGCGCAAAGTCTGCCTTCCCACCTTCGAAATCAACAGTGCTTCCGAAGATGCTTTTTCGAAGAGAGACATCAATCAAAAGCATAGGGGTTGAAGAGTGTAACTCCTAACTTTAACTGGATGAGTGAAACAGTCAGTTTCCCGCTGCAGGATTGGGTAAATTTTATCTCGTTGTTGTTGTCAAGCCTCGATTGATCATCCCTTAAGGGGTTGCATCCTTCTCGGTCGCTGGTCCATTTTTGTAGACGTGTTACAACGAATTGTGTGACATTTTGATCTATTCTGAGAGTCGACGGGATCTGAACCAATTTTTGAAATCGTGCCTAGGACACAGTCTTCGATAAACCACCCCTGAAGTTGTACGAGAACAGCCCTTTTCGTCTGTAGGCTCCGAAGAAGACAAAGTAGGAGGACTCGTTTTTTGAGACTTCCGAGTTTAAGCCGTATCAAGACGGAATATTTTTCTATGGTTTGCATAGGATTTTGAGAGAATTGCTCCTAGCTTGATCAAGGGTTCAAAGGGGCGCTAATTTAGAAATGGATCAAGGATCAATGCAATCATAGCTAATGAGGTTACCACCACCCGTTCACCGATGGCGAATCTTCAGAAAGATATTGATAGAAAGCTGAGAGCCTAAGCAGCCGGGTCGACGATGGGGAATGCAAAGCTATCGAAGTCTCCGTGTACAAAGAGCGATGGAGATCGCGTCGAGAACAAGAGAAACGGTACGACGACGGTGAGGACGCGATGGAGAGGGTTGCGCGGTGTTGTGGAAGGTGCGGGGGAGGTCGGAGGGTGGTCCGAGGGGTGGGGGGAGGGGGGAGGAAAAGGTGGACGGAAGGAAAGAGGAAAGTGAGGTCGGAGCGTGCGCGTCGTTGACTGGAGGACGTCTCCGTTCTGTTTCCCTCCCTCTCTCTGGCTTGGTTGCACCTCTCTCTTTCTCTCTCGGTCTTTCTTTCTCTCGCTCTCGGATCGACGGAGAGCTGGTTCACCGGCACAGGTAGCACGTCTTCCGATCGGTGGGCGTGAACGCAGGTGCGCGTGGGTGGGGGAGGCGTGGTGAACCATTCCGATTGGCCGGCGTTCCTCGCCGAGACCTAACCCAGACCGGAAGTGGGGCCGTGGCGAGCGAGGCAGGGGGGCCAGAGGGGCAGACGCGGCTCCTCCACTCGGGTTCTCGGGGCAAAAACGATATCGCATCTCGCGCGCAGCCCCGCAAAAAGCTGCCAGGTGGCATTTCGCCTTACCTTCAGGGTTACTGCCTCCTGCACGCGAACACACGACAGCGAAACGCGCACCGGATACCCCGGGTGCGCGACTCTCCCGGCCACCGGACGCCGAGAGGGAGGATTCTTCGTTTTTTTGACCCTTCTTTTTTCTTTTTTCTTCTTTCTTTTCTTCGCCGGGAGGTTAGAGAGAGAGAGAGAGAGAGAGAGAGAGAGAGAGAGAGAGAGAGAGCAGAGAGAGAGAGAGAGAGAGAGAGAGAGAGAGAGCGAGAGAGAGAGAGAGAGAGAGAGAGAGAGAGAGAGAGAGAGAGAGAGAGAGAGAGAGAGAGAGAGAGAGAGGCGGCTGCCTCGGGATGATAGGGAGGGTTAGGGGTGGAGAAACACGTCAGGTGTAATGGAAAGGACAGTCCTGGCCGCTGGAGTGGGTGGGCCCTGGCAATTCGAGGGATTGGGGTCTTGATCGAATTATTCTTTCTGCTGGAGTATTATTTTTCAAAATTTAAATCAGAATATTAGACTGTTGCATATCAAATGTCCGATCTGGAGCAGTAACGTTAAACAAGCAGTTCCTTCTAAATAAACTTTTCGATCAAAGTAAGCACTATTATGAGCAACGTACCGGTCTTTCTTGTCCGCGGTCGATCCCGTGATCATTCGGACATTGTATGTGTTTGCTGACCAAGTTAAGGTTCTAGATCGAAGGACCACCTTCCTGGTCGGAAGGAACGAAAAACTAAGTTTTGGACAATACTATATTTCGACTGCGTACAACGTTTCCTAGAGTACGAGGTCTAAAAGCTAGATGGTTCGAGTGGTGTCCAATTACAAGCTACCCGGAGGAGCGCGAGTCGCCGAACTCAACGCCTCGATCCTCCCTACTTCTTCCGCGTTATATCCCCACTTTTGGAGATTGTGAGGGTGGACGGAACTAAAACAAGGTGCTTGAAGCTGGCCCAAGGATTCGCCAAGGCCGCACATGTTTGGCGACCGAACCTTGGGTTTTCCCGCACATTTGGCAACCATATGCGCTATGGCCTCAAGCATCTAGCCGCGTAGAGCCCAGGAGATCAGACTACCTATGGAGTTTGAAACGTTTTATGGAAAAGCACGGTATCGAGGGTACCCAAGTACGGACCCAAATATCGTCAAACTAAATGGCGATGACAGGCTCAACGCCGTAGCCAAATTTCGGAAAGTCACATACTGGGCCCTATGCGCAACAGCAACGTCCCTGCCATAAAACGTCGCCTAACGCGAGCCCCTCCCCTCCAACGGGAGAAATTGAATTTTTTGGTCGTTCACGTTTTTCATTTACAAGATTGTCAGCTCTTCAACGTTAACTTCAACTTGCAATTCAATAAACGTTTCAAACTATATTTCACTCCAATGGATTTTCGATTTTTTCGCACCTTTTGATCCAGACTCTGTCTGATCACTGCTGCCCGTAATCACTACCTTCTCTCGTCCGTCGACACTCTGAAATTCAATTGGACACGAAATCCCGCACGCTATTGGTCACGGGCCATTATCGTTTTCCGTGAATGGCAATAAATCCTAACAATAGTTATCCGCGAAACGCACGCTTGCATTTCTAATCCTCTTATATGGAAATCTGTTTTCTATTTCGAGAACCATTATCGAATCCACGTTCGCGCGAACAGACCGTGTTTCTACTAATTAACCCCCGTCGATTTAAACCGTTCGTTTTCCGGAACGATAGCTCATTTCCATCGTGCAAAAACTGTCAGAGATTGTAAATCTATTTATTAGAGAAAAGACGAGTTAACGTCCTCAGTTCCTTATTCGCTGGCAAAATGATCGAATCCAATTACGGTCTGTTGACTCGTCTAGTCATTTTACTTGATCTTTCGTCGAACTTGCAACTTGCTATTTTCCTCGATCGAAAAATTTCCTGAACGGTTAGCCAGCGAGTCTCCAGTATGTATATCATTTCGGTCCCAGTGGTCAGCCTTTCTGAAAATAAACTGCTGAAAAATAAACGATGTCCGCTAACAATGTAGAAACAATCTACAAACTGCCACATAGATTTAAATGTGGACAACGGTCAGCCGATTCCTCCCTACAGCATCGCATCCTGAAATAAAACATGCAGATAATAGTTTATTAATAATAAGAACGTTTAAGATCGCTGACTACTGGAAGAATTATCCCATCGCACGATAAATTTACCTCGAAACGAACGAGGAGCGGCGAAAAGAGGAATTGAAGAAGACTCCGCGGTGGAAAACCAGTTTAATGCACCCGCGACGAAACGAATCGACTAAATTTCCCAGCGAGGCAATAAATATCGCGCCGCGAACAATTCGAGAAACGTGTTTCCCTTATCCGCGGTCTCGTGCAAAGTTTTAATTGGATCGAACGAGCGAGAGAAACGAATCAGTCGGGAGAAGGACGGCAACGGTAGTGGCAGTGGCAGCAGAGCGGCAGTCGGCGCAGCGGTGGCAGTGGTAGCGAGGTTGCGTTCGCTCGTTATTACGAAAAAGAAACACACGACCGAGCCGTTCGTGTGGGTGAGATGAGGAGAGGCGATATTCTGCGTGCATTCCGGCGTCGACGCCGGAGTCTAGGATTGATGGACGGAAACGCGGGAAGAATGGCAGCGGAGTCGTCGTCGTCGTCGTCGTCGTCGTCGTCATCGCCGTTTGCCAGTCTTTTCTGGGGTCGTTGACAGTCGGACAGATGCGTGGATCGCAGGGCCGTGGAAAGAATTTTAACCATTCCCGTGTTTCGCCACGATTTACCGTACGATCCCCCGGCCTCGGCCCGAAAAAATCCGCTTGCCGCCGCGAGCTGACCGCTAATTAACCATAGAGTCGCAAGGGCGACATTTTCAACCCCTTGTGCTATTCTATTAGCTTCGTGCTCGATAACAAGCCGGATCCCGAAAAATTCGTTCCTCGAGGTCTCCGATTAGGATTTTTATGCGTGATTTTGTTAGGTTCGTGCTCGGTAGTGCGAGGGATCTTGAAGAATTTATTTTTTAAGGTATGAGACTAGAATTTTTCTGCGCGGTTTTGTTAGCTTGAGATCTACGAAGCCGAGAAATCGAAAGATCCGCTTTAGGGACGATTTAGGATAGACAAGGAGTAACGAGTAGGGAAAGTAGAATCATTCGCGTAGTTCGGTGGCAGGATACGTTTAATTGGAAGCCGTCAGTCGGCGCAATTATCTGAGGCGCATCGCTTGATTCGTGGATAAATTTAATAATTGTGGCCTTGATAGAACGGTATACAATGGCACCCTCGCGATACCCTCTCACGGCCGCGAATGAAAACCTGTCGTCACCGTGGTCGAGGTATGGTATAAGTTACAAGCGCGATAGATCGTGGGACCTCGAAGGCCCCGCACAATGGCGGGGGCGGAGGAACAAGGGGGCATGAATAAACATCAGAGCCGCGTGTTTGCAAGGTGGCGATCCGAAGACGGTGGTTTAATCGTCGGCAGACCTAACGTTAACAGATTTTGCAATTAACCCTCTCCATACTATTATAGCCACTCGTTGAACTTTTTTCGCTGGTTCACAACTTCAGTTGAACATAGCTGTATTATTCCAATTGCTACTAACTTCTTCCCTTTCATGATAGTTTCCTCTTCCATTGGCAATAAAATATTGCAGAAAGATACGAGTCGTTTTAAAAATCATGCGTATCAAACCAACCGATCGTTGGATGATGAGGAATTAGTAGCCTCAGAAGTTCCACAAGATCAATATGAATGAAAGAAAAATGAAAAAGTTAAAATTGTGATACTAAGAATACGCTTGTACTCTTGTAGGATTTTACAGACCCTAACCAAAGTCGCTATACTCGATGCAGTAATGCCAAAATCCATGTATAAATCTGAACAAATCGTCTCCCATTTTTGGGAGAAGCGGCACTCAAAATGTGAACGATAATTAAACTCTTAAGGTGTTAAACCAAACAGACAAATGTCGACTTACACCACTTTCGCATTCCATTGGCTCGTATAGTGAGAGCTGAAGAGTTGGCTAAAAATCAGAGATGACTAATTTAAACTAGCAACGGTAGGTCGATTAGGCAGGATTAGGGGCGAGAAGTAAAATAATTGAAAGAAAAGCTGGAAGATGGTCGGAGGATCCTCGGATCCTCGGAGATGTAGATCAGCGAGCACGTTGATCGTGTATCGAGGGATTAATAGATCGTTCGGGGACGAAGGTGGAAAAAGGAGAGTGCAGAAACTGAGCGGAAGGAAGGTAGTTTAATTACTGGGAAGAGCGTGTGTACCCAGCTAGCGAGATCAATGGATCGCGACGAATGGTCGATGCAGAGGATCTAACGGGTAATCGACACGAGAGCCCGAAACACGTAACTCAATTAAACACCAGAGAGCGTTAATTATCCCCGGTTGAAGGGGGCCAGGGAGAAGCGTTGAGAGAGGAGAGTGAGAGAGAGAGAGAGAGAGAGAGAGAGAGAGAGAGAGAGAGAGAGAGAGAGAGAGAGAGAGAGAGAGAGAGAGAGATAGAGTGAGAGGGGTGCTAGTCTCGGAGAATTTATCGCCGGCGGAGATTTTGACACGGTCTATTTAGCTGCGGGGTTTGCGCAGGATCGAGCGATCCAACGATCGAACGATCCGCGGCGGGCGAATTCGGCGACGGAACTCGGCCGCGGCCTCGCGCTCCCTCCGATATTAATTAATTAGATAATTAATCGTGTAATGGGTTTAATTGGGTCCTGTTAAGTGTCAGCGTGCTCCCTCGGGCGTAATCTTCCCCGTGGCATCTGGTTTATCCACGCGTGTATATAGAAGGAACACGATGCGCCACCGTCCTCGTTCGCCAGGTAAAACAGCCAGGCTACCTGTAGCCCGGTGCCCCTGTACTCCGAGGCCCGAGGCTCGAGGCCCCACCGAGAAGTTGTTCAGATTACAGATAACGAATACGGAGATTTCGCAGATCCGATATCCGTTGATAAGCGAGCATGCACCGCTTGTAAACAGAGATACGATCCTTTTACTCTCCTCTCCAGTCCTCTCCTCTCTCGCGTCTCGTCTACGCTCGTTCTGCATACCGCTCGATTTTTTCTACCATTTTTCGCGACTCCCTCGATCCCATTTTATCCCCACGGGACCCTGAAGAGGAAGCACATTTTCAACTATTTAACGACTGAAAAATTCAACGGTTTGAAAATCAGTAGCGAGCGAGTAAAACTTCTGTTGAAAACACTTTTCAGTGAAATTATCAAAAAGGTCTAAGAGATCGAGCAGGTCCGCCCTCTATAAGGGGGCCCCGAAATCTTTCACGTTAGGGCCTCTAAAATGTTCTATCTGAATCGGTACAGCGAGTGCTAGTTAATTTGAACCAATGCTTCGTCCATAAAATAGGATTGTTTCTTCGAGGAAACACCATAGATCATGCACCGAAAGATCGCTCTTGGCTGATCCTTCCTGCTGCCGGTTTGTACTACTTTATCCCTATAGGATCACGATAGCTTAAGCTTTTTACGATCCGTTTTTATGGAAACTGGCGTCAATTAAAGCCTCGTTTAACTCATTCTCGTCATTACCGTGCTCCGAATAACATAAAAATCTTATTGTTCGGTACACTGTACGCATCGCTAAGTGTCGAAAGAATTTCCTCTCGTTTAATTTAACGATGGCGATAATGGCAGCGAATTTACTCCTCGAAACGTAACCATCAAATTGCACGATAGAGTAAATAGTGTATAGAATAAACTGTACGGAATAAATAATCGACGTCGTGCGTCGACGACACAGAGAATTTCGAGTAATAATTTCATAGATTATCTTCGGAACGGGGGGCGAGGACTTGGTGGAAAATATTCATTTCTCCGCGATAAAATTTGCCGGTGCAACAGTGTACTTGTGATTTGCTGTTATGGCCGGTGCATGAGGGTGAAGTTGGCGTTTCGTGGGTCGATTCAGGAAGCGCTCGCCTTACTTTCTCGGCCATACGAGCGGGAAAAGCGCCGCGGCGAATAGCTCATTCGGGGTTAAAGAATCCCTCGTTTGCCAGAGGGTAATTACATAGGACGCGCGGGACGCATAGAATTTCCCTCGATCGTAACTTTCCTGGATCGTAACGTCCACTCGTCAAAACGGTTTACAGCGTTCCCCGTGTCTGATTAGCGTTAACGATCGCGGGACGCAAGGAACCTCGACTTTATTGCTTGTAAAACGTTTCGATTTTTCACTCGGCGAGCCCATCTTTCTTCGAGACCCGCCACACTCGCCTCTCCGCGATCGATGATCCAGAAAGCCCCGACCAAAAGAAATCCCTTGAAATACAGAATAATTTCGCCGTTATGCAATTTTATATTACCTGCGATCTGTCCGATTTCAAGCAGGGATCTGTCTATTCTCGATGCGTTCTTCCAAGCGTAACGTTTGTATCGAGATGATGAATGGTCCGTTGCCATGACGTTTGATTAATACAAGAATTGCCAGCAATCTTTTCGCGATCTCTCTACTAGATTACGATTTACAGCGTGGAGGGTTGTTAATTTGTCGGATCGATTTTGCCGCAATTTATTCGAGCAAGACACAGAGCAATTAATCGAAAACCAATCGCTATCCAGTTTCCATGAATTCGTGTTACCGCAAGGTTTATATCAAGGTGATAGATGGTCCATTGACGTAACAAACTTTTCATGTTCTCTCGAAAGGGATATTTCAGCTACTGACTAGAGTATGATTTACAGTCGAGTACAAGGGGTTGTTGCTAATCTCTCGGATCAATTTAGTCGAAATTTATTCGAGCAAGACGCAAGAGCAATTAATGGAAAACACCGTCGAATTGTTCGAACCGCGAAGATTATATCAAGATAATAAACAGGTCAGCAAAAATAGACAATTAAAAATGAAGAAATGAATCGGGGATATAAAGGAGGGTAACAAAGTAAAAAAGAATGGAATGGCATAAATTGCGCGGGGAATTTTAGTGGTACATATATAAGCGAACAGGTAGTAGCCGATAATGCGACGACGTGCGGTATCGTTGGTCCGCCGTAAATCTGACGAAAGATTTGAATAATTGGCGCTGGGTTACCGGCAAGAACCTCGTCCGGTTATTAAACTGGATCCGCACACCTGGCCGGCATATCAGGGTTTTACGGTTGACTAGCCGCTAGTCTAATAATTGGTTCAACGACGCCGACTTTTCAGCCGCGTTATTTAATTTGCGCTGACAATGTATACACGAGTGTTTCGAATCGAATCTTGCTCTCGCGAGCGAGCTACCGGCGGCCGTCCGCGTGCATTTCGCCTCGTATAATTAACGCGCCGGATTGATTGATGCCCAATTAGTACGCGGAACGCGTTTTCTTAATTGTTAAAAGGAAAACGTCGAACGATCGTGTACCGAGGGAGCGCACAGCATCCATAATCGCCGTTGACTTAATGGGTCTAGCGTTCGATCGTAAATTACACGGGTATTCCGGTGGCCGGTTTAGATCTTTAATATCCAGTTTATGTTATTTAATATCCAATTAACCGATCCAGTGTTGCTCGACGCCGCGCGCTGCGCCTTCGTTCTCTTGCCCAACACCGGGACAAAGATCCCGATGAATCGAAAACTGTCTGTTAACATTAGGCTTGCTGCGCACTAAAATCGACTATTTCACATCACTTTATTCAATAGACAAGAATGTGTCTGTCCAAATTTTTAGACATTTTTTTCATCCTCCGTCTACACCCTTATTTTCGGTTATGTCCACGACTAACTTTTTTGACTGTTCGAGGCTTTAAAAAAATCTACAAAATTCTGAAATACATAACTCATACAAACACATAACTCTGAACAGCTCAATATCTCGAAAACTATGCCATCGATTTTAAAGTTCTTAGCCTTAAATTGCATGGAACTGAAGGGCCTTTCTGACTACATAAACGTGAAGTGGCCTCCCTTCCCCTTTAACGGCGGATGGGAGGTACCTTTGTAATTTTAAATGGAACCCCCTATAAAATGTTACATATTTAGATTCTACCGGAAAAAACAAGTCAATTTTGTCTGAAACATTTTTTTGTCAGATACTTCCATGATGAGATATAACAGTTTGAAGTTTCGAGTTGTAGGTACTTGAAGCGCTCGGAAATAGCGTTATGGAATTATACGCGCTTGAGTCCTTTGCTTATTCGTGAAGAAATAAAATGTACTTTAAATTAAATGTTCAAAATGTCCACCACGGGCTTGTAAACATTTATTTACTCGAAACATCAAAGTTGTTCTAACATTTTTTAACATTTCGGGAGTCACTGAAGCGCAAGCGTCACGTATTCTTTGTTTCATACCC
Source organism: Halictus rubicundus (assembly GCF_050948215.1). Lineage (NCBI taxonomy): Eukaryota > Metazoa > Arthropoda > Insecta > Hymenoptera > Halictidae > Halictus > Halictus rubicundus. Next base: position 3,585,206 of record NC_135149.1, on the reverse strand, counting down.
TCTTTTGTCGTCGGTGGTTCAAACATAACTTTGTCCTTTACATATCCCCATAAGAAAAAATCTAATGGTGTTAGATCGGGGGATCGAGGAGGCCATTGACGAGGTCCCCCACGACCTATCCATTTGTTCCCAAATTTTTCGTTCAAAAATTGTCTGGTGATGATTGCAAAATCTGGAGGAGCGCGCCGTCTTGTTGGAACCACATTTCTCTTCTAACGTGCAGTGGCACATCTTCCAAAAGCGCAGGCAAATGATTTTTTAAGAAATCACAATAACTTGCAGATGTTACAGTTTCTTGAAAAAAATAAGGTCCAATCACAAAATCTCCTATTAGGCCACACCAAACATTTAAAGACCATCGATGTTGAAAGGGAACACATCGCATCCAATTTGGGTTTTCCACGGCCCAATAATGCAGATTATGTCTATTTACATGCCCTGAATTCATAAAAGTGGCCTCATCGGAAAAAAGTATTTTGCACAAAAAGTCGTTTTCCACAACACCCTGCAGCCGCTCACAAAATCTTACGCGGTGATCGTAATCTGCTATCGAATTCCCTTGTGATAAAACCATGTGATATGGATGATACTTTTACCGTGTCAAAATTCGTTGAATTGATGAACGACTAATATGTGATGTTTGTGCAAGTGTACGTTGACTAATATGAGGATTTAATGTAATTGCAGCAAGAATACTGGCACTATTATTTTCATTAGTGACAGCTTTACTAAGCCGCCTTTCTAAATTATGAAATGTTTCTAAATTATGAAGCGCGTATAATTCCATAACGCTATTTCCGAGCGCTTCAAGTACCTACAACTCGAAACTTCAAACTGTTATATCTCATCATGGAAGTATCTGACAAAAAAATGTTTCAGACAAAATTGACTTGTTTTTTCCGGTAGAATCTAAATATGTAACATTTTATAGGGGGTTCCATTTAAAATTACAAAGGTACCTCCCATCCGCCGTTAAAGGGGAAGGGAGGCCACTTCACGTTTATGTAGTCAGAAAGGCCCTTCAGTTCCATGCAATTTAAGGCTAAGAACTTTAAAATCGATGGCATAGTTTTCGAGATATTGAGCTGTTCAGAGTTATGTGGGCCACCCTGTATAATCGTTGGACCATCAAATTTTTAAAGCATTATTGGGAAAAATAAATATTGCAAACAAAGAAGTTCTAGAGTGAAATTTCGCTCCGCAGGACGTAAACGATCCTGGTTGCAGACAGAGGGTTAATAATATTATACACCCAGTGAAATAAATTTGTCGAACAATTATGTGTGTTATTATGTTGAATCGCCAAGTTAGGGCGTAAATGTCCAAGGTTTTACACTAAGAGAGACTCTGAAAAGAAAAATTGGAAAATTGTGAGTAGGTTTTGGAAAAGGACCTCGAAACGTCAAAAGCACGTGGTTGCCGATGAATCGCTCGATCTTCGGCGCGAAACGCGCGCGAGATTCGATTCCACCACCACGAACGTATTCCCTCCTTCCACGATACGAGCGGCGGGAGAGAGAAACGGGAGAATCGCGAGAGAGGAAATGAGAGAGAAGAAGAGAGAGGCGAGCGTGTACCATCGAAGCTTCGCTCGAGAACGTCGAAACAGTTCTGCGCTCTGCCGCGGCGTGGCGTTAGCAGCCGCGCGATTATGAACGCCTCTTCGGACCACAGTCTTTTTTTTTTATTATTTTGTCGTCTCATCTTGCCCTTCTTCCCCTTCTCTTTTAATCCGCAATAAACTTTACGATAGAAATTATCTAGAAACAATCCTGGACTGTTTTTACCTAATCTGATCAATGAAACTTCAAACAACATAGAAGTAAAAAGAAGAAGTTCAGGTTAAAAGATAGTCCAGCTTATGAAAAAATAATTTAGCCTATAAAAAAGAATTTAAATCAAAAGCTACACCGTATTCTACAATCTTGCTTTTGGTTTAACCTGTTCAATTGATGAAATTGTGGAATCTGGGTGTTAAATTGGTTTCGCGCACTTTCAATTTTCCGCGATAAATTCCAGCGTGATCGCGCGGATGGTTGTAACGATCCAGGAGTTTTCTGATTCGGCGATCTCTATTTTTGGAAACGACCAGGCACTTCCTCGTCCACTCGACTGGCGAACTTAATGAGGCCCGGTCACGTCAGCCAATTATCTCTTTCTCCTTTTCTTATTCTTGCGCCGATCGTCTGGATTTACGCAACGTTGATTAAATTTCGAGTGACTAGGTTCCTAGTTCGTCCTGGCTCGATTTAATTGGATCGGAAACGCGCACATCGAACATGCCGCTCTCGTTCTCCGTGATCTACGTTGCTGCCCAAATGTTTCTGATCTGCGGGAAACGTTGCACCTTTTCATAGCTCTTTGTTAAACAAGTAAAAGGAACTATAAACAATATTCTTCATAAATACTTCTATTTAGGGAACCGTGCAAACTTCTCTGGTTTCCATTTGGACTCTAAATTTAAACAATTTACTTGATAATGCGTTTGCCCTCTGGCATCGCTAGATTGGAAACTTTAGAAAAATTAGGAGAAGGGAACGGGGAGTTGGGGGAAGTTGAGTAAAAGTGCAGTTACATTTGTATTGTAATATAATCGAATAAACGAAATTTAATGTGGATTTCTAGTTAAAATAGCGGCTACGGAATTTTTGCAGTTGATGTGTCGGCATTTGACGTGCTTAGCAAAGGAAATGCTTGGTAAATCATTGTTGAAACGTTCACTGTGCCTGCAAACCATGTTCTCGGTGTAGCGTGGAATCTCCCAAATAGGGAAATATATTAGAAGCAACGTCGGACGATCGAAACGGTTGCGACAAAGCCCAGGCCACACGCCGCTGAAGTTTGTTAGCCGCGGCGTCGTGCCAGAAGTTAGTTACGACTCCATTAAGACGGAAGAGAGCCTGCCTATTTTTTTCCAGTTCATTTCGGCTCGCATAAAACAAGCTATTTAAAACGCAAGGGCGTAGGAACTGCCCTTCCTCTCATCCTCTGTTACTCTCGGCCGTAAAGGGAAGTTCGAAGAACAACTTTCGATCGGTTCTCAGTCATCGGTGATCAATCTCTCTCGGCTGGTTTCGTCCCTAAGAACTTCGCGGAGCTTCTCTGATTCTTCCGACTGGAATTCCACCCGCGGCCAATGTTCGTTCCGTTCGTACCCGGTCGGTTTTTTTTCCACGGCGGAACGATTTGTGCTTCCCGGAGCAGTTCATATCACCAGATAGAAATGTCGCTAGTTCCCTGGGAAAAAGAAGAAACCCGCGCTGCGGCGCGGCGCGGCGCGGGGCTCTCTCGCTCGGAAAAAGAGGAATTACTGTTAGCCCCGTACATGGAAGAAACAACGTCATTGCTCCGTGTGAATACGGTTTTTACGAAGATGACGACTCTATTCGCCTTTTAAGCAGCTATCCTTCGGGCCGATTACTCGCGGAAACCATTATTCCACGCCGCCCGGTTCCCGGCCTCCGGCTAACTCGCCGCAGAAAATTCACTGGGACATTCTGCACGCTCGCCGGTTTCTTGTGCATTGGTAAACGATCAATTAGCTTCATTGCATCGTCCCATGCTCGCCCCTTCAAAGCCCGTGTTTCCTCGAAAAACAAATTTTTCCTTCCAAATTCGTTTGAGTCCTCTGGCTCCAGAGCAAATTCGTTTCTCCATCCTCTGGAACAATCATTGAAGCGAAATGGTGTGGGCTTTGGAAGCTTGTCTGTTGCTCTGTTCTTCAAAAATTGATAGACGAACGCATTGGTTCCTGTAGTAGAAATTAATTTGCTAGTTTCACAACTCTTCCGTCGTGTAAAATTTTAAGGACCAGTCATGTTGAAGTCTGCCTTTTTTCGAGAGAAACGTTCAGAGGCGAAAATTTTGGGGCTTGATTTTCAAATTTGCCGCTCGAATGTTTGTCCAGGATGTTTCAAGATGGTTTTTGAGATGCTTCTACGGTAGCAGATAGAGAGCAGTTTGGTTTTGGAGATCGTGGTGATCGAGCGACGCTCACGGTCGCGTCGCGAGTTCTGCCGACGGCGAGCGCACATCGATCAGACGATCTAATTTTTCAGCTTGGAATCGGAAGTTGGGCAAAGGTTATTAGTCGCAGCATGGTGTGCGAAGTTTAACGGGTGGGCCGCGTTTGTGCTCGGGAAAAGAATCCAACGGCGAGGCGTGCAGTGGCCCAGAACGGATGAAATTCCACGGACGTTTCCGGCGGACGCGCAACCGGAGTTCGCCGAATCGGACAGCGCGCCTCCGACGAGGGAGAAATACTGGGGATAAAGACAAACTACATCCTCGACTCCACGCCGGGATGCGCCGAAAATCTGTTCCGGTTAGTCTTCGACAAAGTCAAACTAGATTCGAAGGCGAACCGATTGCTGGAAATCGAAGAATGTCTTCGTGGTTCGACGATTATAGAGATAGGTCTGATTAATCCGAAGGCAATAAAATTCCTAGAAGTCAAAGGCAAATCCTCTTTTGTTTCTAACTTGACTAAAGATCCAATGATGGTACATGAAAGATGTCAAGTCTCGAGCCCTCGAGAGGAAAGCGTGTTGGACCAAAGAATAGGAAGGGATTCGAGACGGGACTATAGGACAAAGAGACGAAAGTTGGGCCAAGTGGCACAAGGTTCGCCACGAAGTAAGAAAGACGGGAAGACGAGCGGAGATCGATCGGCGGCCGAGTTTCCTCGCAAACAAGCCTCCTCGGTGTCCGGAACGGGAAGGGTAGGTCGCTTCCTTTCAGGAAATCCTTCGAGCGACCGGGTCCGAAAGAAGAAGAGTGTACGAAACCGAGTTAACGCTGACGGTCGGTCGGATAGTAGCCGGAGGAACGAGCAGAAGCGTAGAGGCGGCAGGAAGAAGCGTACGGTTCGAAGCGCGAGTCGATGAAACTAGGGAGAAGGAACGCGAGAAAGAAAGAGAGGGAGAGCAAGGGCAAGAGAAAGAGAGATCGTGAGGAGTCTCGCTCGTATTTGCAGGACATCCGCGCCACTGGGCATCGAGACAGTTATGACTCTCCCCCTTCTCGAACTCGTCAGTTGTTTTGCGGCGGTCTCGTTGCTTTTGTTCTAGCGCCGGTGTGTCTCGTTGCTTTTATTCGTCTCTCTCCTCTCCCGGTTGCTGTTGCGGTGCCAGCGCCCTGGTCTTTTGCTCCTGTTTCCACCGCAGGAATCAGCGAGCTCTCCTCGCTGATCGGCCTCACTCTCTCCCTCTTTCTCTCTCTCGCTCTCTTTCTCTTTCTCTTTCTCTTTCTGCTCTATCTATCGCTCGTCTCCGTCTTCTTCTTCTTCTTCTTCGTCTTCTTGTGCAAGCCGCGCGGTCGGGCCCGCTTCTTCTTCTTTCTCGTACGCTCCGTCCAGTAGTCACGTTCTTCTGCTCTCTTTTTCGCGGGGTCGAGCTGATCTTTTTGCCGGCGCGCAGCCCGGCCGGGAGGACGAGGGCCAGCAGGGGTTGAGGATGAAAGGAGAGGACGGAGCTGCAGTCCTCTCCTCCTCCTCCCCTGGCTTGAAAGGAGCCGACGTTACGTACGGTAGCCGACCAGACTGTACCCAATTATTCCGGCGTGCTATACTAATGCCATGGACCCCCTCGGCTAACCACCCCCTTCTTCTTCCTCTTCGTCGACGTCCTCCACTTCTTCTTCTTCTCCGCTGTAGTCTTCTTCTACTTCTCCCAACGCTGCGCCTGCTTCGACTTGCTGAGTCTTCTGCGGCCTGCTGCGGCTGCTACTTCGTCCTCGTCCTCGTCTTCTTTATGGCTGTCCCTCTAGCTCCGTCTCCCTCCGTGGGCCCTCGTCTCTGTCCCCGTAATGCGATGGGGAGACCGAGAGCTCCTCTCCTCTCCTCTCCTCTCGCTCGATGCTACCAGCCGACGCCGATGGATCTCTGGAATGACGGACGGATTCTTGATCTCTGCCGGGCTACCGGCGTAGCCATTGATTTTTCGGAACGATGACGGTGCGCGACAACAGTTTTTCCAGCCCCGTTTTCACCTACTACCGATCCTGCTGACTTTTTTCCGGCGGTGACTCCAAGCGCCTTTTCTCCTCGAGAAGTTCTTCGGGCTTGCTCGTCTTTCGCGCGATTAGAATCGATCGTGCTGCTTCGAGATCGTCGGGAAATGAGACACCAGAAATAAGAAAGAAAAAAAGAAAGTGGAAAGGGAGCTGCGCTGTTTGATACGTCGACTGCTGTGTCACCTATAAATGGGTGACGCAAGTATTTTTTATTTTTCATTACTACGCAGGAAGGGAAAATGCAAGAAGGATTGCTCACTGTTGCGAAAGTGTGTTATTGAATAAGTTAGTTTTCTGAAATTTCTTTAGGTTGTCACTTCGTTAGTCGACGACAATCTTCATTCGCTCCCACTTGCCGGTCACCCATTGCGCAGAAGGGATTCAAATTAGATGGACGACCGAAACGGCGCGACCGTGTTGACTCCAATCCACGGAAGACCACGACGTCGCAGAATTTGGACACAATTGTCCGATCAAGCATCGCGATCCTAGCTGGCAACTCACTTTGATCCACTACCACAGATTTCGTGTATAACAGAATTACGAGCCGTCGCATAACAGCCGAGCGGCAGGGTAGTCCAACGTGCCAATTCCGTTTGGTCGAAATTTGCCAGGGTCCAACGTTCGGGAGCAAAGATTTCAAGTACAATATAGTATATTTGGAACGAGCACCGATACAGAGGACAATGATTCACGCTCGCCAAGCTGTCCGTCAGGAGGCAAGGGTCGTTCCAGCGATAAAAGGAGGACCGTACATCAGGCTGATTCCCGAAGCGCGTTTTCTCATTCGACTTGGTCTCCGCTCACCACCATCCCTTGCCTTTCAAAGGAAGAGAGGGAGAAAGAAGAGAGGAGAAGAGAGCGAGAGGACCGGTATTAAGGATTGTATTAATCAGAGGCTGTCAGTGTGATTCCTGGCCGCGAACGAGGGGTGGCTCGACGGGAGAGCGGAACCAGGAAGACAGACGAGAGACAGGCTCCCGAAGGAGAAGAGACACGGGACGAATTCTGGCTGCGGTTTCGGGGTGGATCTGCCGATGACGTCGAGAAATGACGCAAAAAAATAGCTGCCAGACTATCTGGCACCGCGCGGAGGCCGCAGCTCTCTCCGCCCTCTGTCCTCTTTCCCTTGTTCGCGATCGAACGATCGCTTCGTGAAAGTTTGGAGACAACCGGGGCCCGGGTTGATCGTTAGCGGATCCTGGTGCCCTTTTTCGATGGCGACTCTACGTAGGTACTTCTGCGGAGTAAAACCCTCCTATAACGCGGAACAAAAATTGCGATTTCTATCGAATTTCATTTCATTTCATCTAATTTCTACTAATTCCGAGTTTCTTATAACACGGTACCGATTAATCGCATTTTACAGGAGGGTCGACTGTACCGGTCTTTCACGCGATTAGAACCGACGAAGTTGATTCGAGATCGTCGGCTCTTCCGGGGATTCCGAGTCCTCCGGGTCTCCTGGAATCCGAAGGAATCCGGCGAGATACGTTTTCGCGTTTGAAGAAGGTGGAAGAGAGGAGAGGGGAGCGGAGGAGGGCGGCGGCGGCTGCTGCTGCGAAACGCAAATGATCAACGCGGCTATTAATCAAATCGGCCGCGGGATTAAACAGAGAGGATCGGATCCCCCGTCGGTCGAAATTGAAATCTCAGGTGGCCAATTAAAAGCAAAAAGTCGACGGAAACGCGGCGTTATTAACTCGCCTCTCTCTCTCTCTCTCTCTCTCTCTCTCTCTCTCTCTCTCTCTCTCTCTCTCTCTCTCGGTTTCTCGGCTCTCCGTCCTCGGGAAGTCCATCAGAGTGGCCTAGGGCTCCGGGAGCAGCGCACAGGATCGTTTTATTGCGTATGCTTCGTGTCGAACTCGATTATAATAGTGGCGTGGCCCCTAAATGGCCCCGTGTTCAACAGCCCTCAAGTATTTCCAATATCCTGCAGGGAGATTCATCTTGCTTGGCCTCTTTCTCTCCGTTCTCTCGCCCTCTCCCACCTGTCGGTCCTCGTCCCTCCCTTGTCCCTCGAACTTGTTCCTCTTCTCGTGGCTCCTCGGGGGCCGTGGTCTCGAGACTCTTTCCAGGGTTCATTCATGCCTCCTGGTGGCGAGGACCTCATTACCCGCGGTGAATGGATTCCTCTCTCGTCCTCGCCGCTCTGAATTTCTCTCCTCCGTGTTCTCCGCGCCAACCGATGCTCGATTTTTTCGAAAGTTGCCGTCTCACGGATACGCCGAGAGAGCCGAGCCGAGCCGAGCCGATTCGATGGAGGCCCTTCCTTCCTGCCTCCTCGAGCAGTGGGCCCTTCCACGGGGCCCACGGGCCCTCGGGGACCGACCTCGGACCGCTTCCGTCTCGCTTTTTCAATTTCAACCCTTTTTCTGCGCTCGAGATCCTCTCCGACTCCGTCGCACCTCTGATGACCCGACCACAGCCACTTGACCATACTCGCATTTAGGACACGGTAGCTGTCCAAATTCCGATCGCTATGATCGTTAGACTGCGGACAGAAACTGTACGCGTCGATTGCTAGACGCCGGAGTCGAATACGAAATTCTTTGTTCCTATCATAATTTTATCGTTTGGTTTCTTTTTGGATGATTGACGGTGGCTGATGTGAACGATGTCACTATAATTTGTTAATGATTTCGACTTTTTCATGTTCCGCATAGCTGTGTTCAAATTCTAGAAATTAAATGATTAGACTAAAATGTGTAGCTGTAATTATTATTTTGAAGCTAACAAACGTATTAAGGAAGAAAAGAAATTTCTGTTTCATTCCAATTTGTTGCAATTCAGATCCGCTGTATAGACATGATACAAAGTAATTGTATTCAATTTGTAAACGTTCGTCAGAGTCATTGTGTGGTGCACCGATGTTGTCTCTGAAGGGTCAGTAAGTGGGGGGGGGGGGGGGGGGGGCGAATGCGTATTGGTATTCTGTGTGCGTTTCGTAGCATCGGGGATTTTCAGATGTTTGTACAGAAGTGTTAAGAAGAGACAGCGTGTCGAATTGTCGGTGACTGTTGCAATCGTCGGTAACACACTCGTTCGTCTTGGTTTGTCCGAGGCCTCTGGGGACCGGCAATTTCGGTCGGGCGATATTTTTCTTCTCGCGCGAAAGGTTAATCGAGCAGCGAGCTTTATCTGGCCCGATCTGCACACCTGGAGGACCGAGCCTAATGTCTGCCTCTTCTGCTTTCGGGAGCCAATCATCACGTTCGCCACAGGCGCATGCACCGATCTCCATCCCTTTTCGCCTTCTTGTCTTTCTTTCTCTCTCGTCGATTCTCCCCCCTCTCTCTCTCTCTCTCCCTCTCTCTCACTCTCTTTTTCGCCACCTCTCTCGCTTTATTCTCGGGATTGTTTTCTTTCTCGGAGAATCGCGGAGAAGTCCAGAAGCCGCGAGAGACGCCTCGATACTTTTCACGTTGGTCGCGGTTTATTTCGCTTTCGTTCCGATTTTCTCTATTTTCGATGCCGTCCCCTTCGCACACAACCTTCGGGCGAAACGCGAGCCGATTACGCGTTATTGATGACGATTCGAACGCCATGATCGATTCGATTCCAGCCACAAATTAACAGGTATCGTGCGTGCCGCCAGCTGCCGTTGTAGGTCGTCGTATTTTATGCAAATCACGGTCTAGTCGGTATTATAAAAATGGATTTTTGCGATCGCGATCAACAGGTCGGTAATATTAGTAATGATTAGAAGGAGAAATAAATTTCGCGCATAGATCCACAACCTACCGATCTGTTGCGCATCGAATGGTCACGTTATTTTCAGCTTTCTGTCGCTCCGTCGGTTCCTAGGGTTCGTCAGGCTGGTGTTTCGGCACTGTCGCCGATTTCTCGAGCGGAAACCGTTTCTCTCGGGATTCCTCGGCGTCGGTCGCGTTTTCCAAAGATTGCCTCCGCTTTCCCCGAAATTATTCGCCGGTCGATCGGTTTCTCGATCGGTCGTTATCTCGCGTTCACGTTTCTCGCGGCTTATTTTCCGCTCGAGTGATCCGCGACGCATCGAGACCGCGTTTCGGTCGTTCGGCACAGTGGTAAAAATCGTTGAAAAAGAATCGGCACGAAATTGCACGCGGAAGAAGACGTCGCTTGTTCTCTCTCTCTCTCTCTCTCTTTCTCTCCCGGTTTGCTCTCGGGCAATGCGAGCACAGCTCGCTTGTTCGCCGCAGCCTCGACAGGGCCTTCAACCTGACCTTCCTCTAATTTCCTGCCCATAGAAAGCTCGATTAATTTCGAGCGGCGCTGGAAAGCCGGTTTCTTCGATTAGCCACGGAAAGGAATATTATTCTCGACACGGCCAGAACCGCAGAGACACCTATCTCTTCTCGGAAACCACCGGTGGATCTACAATTTTCAATAATTATTTCCAGCACTCCTCCCGGCCGTCCCTCTCCGCTCTCCAGAATAATTTCCGCGCAAAGGCAAGGGAGAGGGATCTTTTACGGCGCTACGGCCGCCTCAGGCCTTATCGAATTATTTACAATCGCGATTCGTCGAAAGGGTTATTATTGGGTGGATGCAAACGCTCTCGCAGCTCGCTCTGGAAACGTTGAACGAGCACCGTCGCTCGCTCGTCATCGTCTGCTACCCTATTTTAACCATTGCAATCTTCTCGTTGCCTTCTGACACCGGCAGTCTCTGTCTCCTAATACTTCAAATGCGAGAACCAAAGACAGGAATGAAACTGACAGGAAGACGTAAACCTAATGCATCGTTCAACGCAGTAAGAGAATCAGCTAGTGTAGTAAACGTGTTGACCTTTCAAAATGGAAGAGGGACGTATGTCACACTAGTCCGTTCATTCGGAGATAGAGCGAGCAACGAATCGTTTCCAAATCTTGTCCATTTCACGAAGTGTAACCTTACGTCTTGTGACTAGTCAATTGTTGTCCGCTCGATTTCTCGTCCCGTTGTTCGTTTAATTTTGGGAAGGGGGCAGCTTATTAGAATTTCCGCGTGAAGCCAGTAGCCGCGTTTCGACCGCCTCTGCTCTTTCTCTCTCTCTCTCTCTCTCTCTCTCTCTCTCTCTCTCTCTCTCTCTCTCTCCGGTCGGTCTCTCGTTGCTCCCTTTTTTGCAGCTCGCATGAAATGCGTTTTACTGCTTGGCCGTGGCAGCAAAAAGACGAGCCGCGAGCAGCCGAGGAGTCGGTAGATGATGGAGGTGATGAAGAAGTAAACGAAGAAGAAGTGGAAGGTGGCCGAGTAAGACATAAATGGTCCCCGGTTCTTTCGTCCTCGGTTTAGCTAGGTACACTTTCGGGCTCACGATACTCTTTATACTTCGCCGAGGAAGTCGAACGATCGTTATAATAGGCCCCGAACTGGTGCCCGGTGTGTATATACCGATCCCTTTATCGTGTTTGCTCTCGAATCAACGATCTCGAACCGATTTCACAGCGAGTTCAGCCTTGCGCTCGTCTTCTGGCCGGCCTTCGCCATGAACAGCCTTCGGAGAAACATTATACCATTGTTCATTACACACGGTAATTCAGATGTCGATTTTTTCTTCTTCTTCTTCTTCTTCTTCTCTCGCTTCTGGCACGGTTCTTCGCCGCTTGAAATTTCGACTAATTGCCCAACGATTGAACTGTTAGTGTTTTCGAAGTTTTTAGCTCGTAGACACGTTCTAATTTTCTTAATTTTCGATTATTCAGATATTGAAATTTATTTCTTTGTGTATGTAAAATAGTCACTTTTAGTGCTGCGTAAACCTAGCGTTAAGGTAATTCGTGTCGGTAAAATCCATTGAAACAATTCTCTGAGCGTTTCAATAGCTATGGTAAGGGACCCCATTACTGTGGGGGTACCAATTACTGTGCCTATATTAATTACATTTATTTTTTAAGCATAATGAATATTGAAAACGAAATCTATAACATCTATATTAACTAATTTTAATGAAAAAATTTAATATCTCTTTTTTAATATTCATTATGCTTTGAAAAGAACTATAATTAATATACGCACGGTAATTGGTACCCCCGCAGTAATTGGGTCCCTTACCCTATCCGTATATTTCGTAGGCATTCTAAGTTTTCTTGCACAAATTCGCCAACGTTTGATGATAGGTTTCCACGGTACCTTGGATTCTTCGGTCAAATTAATCTCGGAATGTTCAGAGTGCCGACTTCGACTTCGATAGCGCCTCGAGAAGTCAGAAGTTTCCTGGACTCGGGAGAAACGTTGTTTTCCGAGCGTGTCTCGCAGCGGATTCGGTTCATGGACAGATGTAGAAATCGATATCTCGAGATATATTGCAGTCACGGTTCCCTTCAAGGGCTTAGGTCGTAGTTCAGAGATCAGTAGCGATAAGGGGTCTCTGTGACGCGCTCGAAAAAATCCGGAGAGCTTCTGCGGACCCACCGAAATCCAGAATTTTCTCTCGGATCCGAGAAGAAAAAAAAAGTTGGCTCGTCACGATCGGATCGACGCGACATTTCCTCCCCGAGACCAGCTCGGTGCGGATCGTTCCGGACCGGAATCGTTCGCAATCGTTTTTTCTTGGGAGACGATCGCAAGATAAACAGCTCGGAGATCTGGTCCCAGGGCACTGTTTACGCCGTGTGCCATTTAATATTCGTTTTTTTCCTCGGTTGAAGACGCGTTACGTAAACGTTGGTCGCGGTGTTGAAGACCTCGTGGAACTCGCAGATACCGCTGGCCGATTTTTTCTCGTTTTGTTCTCGCCGAGGCTCGATATCGAGCGGAATCGCGCGCGTGCCGGCGTCATTTTTACTCCCGAAATCAAAGGTCACGGCATTCGCGTATTTCCTGCAATAAAAATCGCTATTCTCCGCGATTGTCCCCCACTCTTCCAAGCCCTCTCTCTCTCTCTCTCTCTCTCTCTCTCTCTCTCTCTCTCTCTCTCTCTCTGCCAGAGTCTGTTTGTCCGTTGGAAAAAGCGCGGGCAATTTCACGGAGCGTCTCTGCCGACAAAAAACCGTCGACGAGAGCGGCTCTCGTTGTCGGAAACGTTTCGTTGCCCCGGTCTCGAATTTTTTCGTCGGGTTTTTGCGGACCCGGGGCACGCGAGAGATTCAATTGGACCGAATGATAAACGCGATTAACGCGATTCCGCCTCCGCACTATCTCTCTCTCTCTCTCTCTCTCGCGCGCGCGCGCGCTCGTCAATCTGCGATCGACCGGATCACGCGACGCCTCGAAATAGAGTCACGATACGTGGGATCGTTTTTGTCTGCCGCGTGTAGATCTCCGGCCGGATTGAATCGCCAGTGAAAATTTGATCGCGACATTCCACTCTCCGTGCGCATCTTTTTCCTACCGTGTTTTGCTGGCTGAAATGACTCTTGATCGCGGATTACTCTTCTTTGACGACGCACGCTGTGCTTCAACGACGCCAATTTCTTTTTATCTTTTTAATTCTATTTAACCCTTTGCCCCCGAAGCTATTTTACCTCCGGAATTTGGACATTTTATCCAATGTAGATTTGTTTGCTTTACATATCGCTAGATCTTGACACTTACTCATTTTTGATGTAGGTAAATGCATAAAAGCTGCAGTCCCCATAAGACCTTTTTAATTTTAATAAAGAGTTACGGTGTTTTTCAATGAGCTCTAATTCTAAAATATCTGTTCCGTGGAAACTTTGAGCACAGAATCTTTCTAAAAACGAGAAATAATTTTATTTTGATCCGCGTATGGTACAAATGAGGTAACAGTAAAAATATTGTACAGAAATAATTTTATCCTTAGCTCCCGCTTCCTGTGATTCACGGAAAGTTTTGATTCCGTGGAAAAATCCGTATTAATTAATAGATTCTTATTTCACACCGAGACGAATCTGATATCAAGTTCCTCGTGCGTGTCTCGCCAACGGAGTTGCAGAGAAGTGGAGAAGCGGCGAACGTTTACGGCGTCGTTGAATTATTCGCTTTCCAGGCCCGTGCTATTTTTTAATTGGACGACGCGCGTCTGGGATGAAATTTATGATCGCCGGGTACGGCAATCTTCTCGGAAATTTATTGGATCTTTTCGTGATTTTCGAGAAACCGTTTCCCCGACGGAAAAAATCCGGCGCAACAAGATTGCCGGTGATCCTTCCAGGCGGAGAAAAAGACGCGGAGAGTTGTGTAGCGTGGCGAGTTACGCGAGAAGGATCATTTGCATTCGTCTCGCGGCGCACCGTCATTTCGTCGTGATTATGCATTCTCGGGTAATCGAGGGATTTAGTCGAACTGGATCGTCGAGAGTGCAATGGAGGTCGCGGTTAATTGCGTCGCGCGCTCTCGCGATCGCGAGATCGAGATCGAGAGCCGGCTGTGGCCGCGATCGATCTACGATTTCGAGCGTGTGTCTAGCTCGAGCGCCGCCGTGCCGCCTGGCTCAAGGATTCGATTCTCTGGCGACACATAATAAAACTTGCTCGCGATTTCGCGATCGTGTTTATTACAGCGACGGCCGGCTCTGTTCGTGTTAATTGCCGCAGATGCATAATTAATTTATGGTAAACCGACAGGCTAGCCCGGGATCGGATATCTCGATTGGTTGGTCTAGCTTTCCGCGGAACGTGGAAAATGCAACAGGTGATCCGAACATCCTCCGAGCATGACAAACGACCCAATTCTCTCTGTTCTGTCACACCCTTCTCGGCAACTTTAGATTATGTTGATTTTCTCCTCGTACTACTTGTCGATGAAAGTTCACAAGGTTCAATCCAGCGAGTGAAAATGGTTTTCGAATATTTGAATGGTCAAAGGGAACGTTCATTCCCTTCAATTAAATCTAACATAACATAAAGGCTTGTTTCAATCGTAAATGTTGCACCATCAACGAATTTATTAGGATTCATTGTCGACGGAAGACAGTCAAACACGGAGAATTCAACATTCCAAAGAACGTTTGCGAATGTAATTGATCAGAATTGTCCTTTATCGAGTAGGTAGTATTAAAATATATAGGAACTAATGAGAAGGCACTCGTTCACCGAGCAAACTTTGTTATTGTTAACCTCAGACTTTGCTTCCAAACTGGTCCGTCCGATAACGCTGTTGATCCCTCGGCTAATTCAAAGTTCGTCCGCTCGATAAACTCGTTGATCCCAATTTGGATCGATCGATAACTGGTTCCGCGTCTACGGCTTTTATTTGCCAGCTATATCGGCGCCGTGTCCCTCCAAAATAAGTTGCAACTCTCGTTACGATCCACCATAATACCCTTGGAATAAAATTAACTGATTAATATTCCAATTAAAAAACTGTCCTTCTTCAATCTGCGACCTACTAATCTCCGCGTAGTAATCTTCCCGTTCGCAATCAGAAAAATTATTCTCAACTCGCGGGACTGGTCAAAAAGAAGTTCAGACATCTTCGTGCAACTCTTGCGACGATTAATAAGTTGACTGCCACGTCGGTCACATATGCATACATGTCATATGATGAAAACATACATGTCATATGCATATATGATTCCGGTCATATATTGTATATACGAGGGTGGTCTGAAAAGTTTCCGACCTCAACATGAAGATGGCAGTATTCGTCGACAAAAGTACTGGAGCGTGTTTGTGCATGCTTTGACAGGTACTCACCAAAATTTCAGCCATTTCGGACGCTCAGTTATTGTTTAACAGTCGTTTGAGTAAGTTGCTGTGAGTGTTTTTGTGAAAATAGAAAAACTCGGGTATCGAGCTGTGATTAAATATTTATTTTTGAAAGGCAATACGCCTACGCAAATCAAAGAAGAGTTAGACGCTGTATACGGGAACTCTGCACCATCATTTACCACCGTGAAATTTTGGGCAGCTGAATTTAAACGTGGCCGTACCAGCTTGGGTGACGATGAACGTTCGGGACGCCCAATAACTGCAACCAGTGACGATAACGTCGCTAAAATTCACCGAATGGTGCTAGACAACCGTCGAATTAAAGTTAAAGAGATAGAAGAGGCCATGAATATATCCAAAGAACGTGTTTGTCACATATTGAATGAAGATTTAGGCATGAGAAAGCTGTCTGCGCGAGGGGTGCCGCGTTTGCTCACGTTGGATCTGAAACGTGTTCGAATGAACATTTCGATCGCTTTTTTGGCGCAATTTAGGCACAATAAATCAGAGTTTTGGCGCCGGCTAATTACTGTTGATGAAACTTGGATACACCATTACACTCCCGAATCTGAAATGCAGTCAAAACAGTGGACTGCCTGTGTGGAATCGGCGCCAAAAAAGGCAAAGGCTGTTCCTTCGGCTGGGAAAGTGATGGCGACTGTTTTCTGGGACAGTCGTGGAGTTATCTTTATTGATTATCTTCAAAAAGGGAAAACCATTACAGGAGCATACTACGCATCATTACTTGACAGGCTGAAGGCAGAAATTGCGGAAAAACGGCCACATTTGCAGAAAAAAAATCTTGTTCCACCAAGACAATGCACCGTCTCACAACTCAACGATTGCCATGGCAAAAATCCACGAATTACGGTTTGAACTGCTTGATCGCCCACCTTACTCACCAGATCTAGCTCCAAGCGACTTCTTTTTGTTCCCCAAGTTAAAAGTTGCACTCGGAGGACAGAGATTTTCATCAAACGAGGAAGCCATCACCTTTGTAAATAGTTATTTTGCTGAGAAAGACGGCAAGTACTATTTGGTCGGGCTGGAGAGATTGGAGCATCGCTGGGAGAAGTGTATAGACTTACAAGGAGACTATGTAAAGAAATAAAAATAATTTTTGAGGAAAAAATGCCTTATATCTTTGTTAGGTCGGAAACTTTTCAGACCACCCTCGCATGTGTATACCCCGGTGACACAATTCTTCGTGTATCTTAAAAAAGATTGAACGATCCAAAAGAGTTCAAGCAGTCAAGCAGTCATAAAGCTCTGAAATTTTTCTTACAAATAGATTATCTTACTTCCCTCGAAATAAAATGAACCAATTGACTTCCTAGTTAAACAAGCTTGCGCGCGAATCTGTGATCTATTAATCATCGAAGTGAAACCTTCGAATCCCCAGCAAGAAAGATGACTCGAGTTCGAGCGGAGGTTTAGAGAGCAAAAAGTGGTTGATAGGTTTGTAATATCGATTTTCCGCTACCGGATCGAGACACCTTGCGGATCTGGATCGCGTTGCGATCGCGTATCGATCGGTACAGCTCTCTCGCCGTGAATACGTTTGTCTCGTTGTGTCGCAATTCGACTTTCGACGACTAATCGGCGAAGGTCTTTCCGACGGTGAAACGCGGCGGCACCGGTCAGCACAGACGCAAGACAGAAGGCACAAGGCGCAAGGCACAAGGCACAAGGCACAAGGCACAAGGCACAAGGCAGGGCAGGGTAAGCAGGGCTGGGTAGGCAGGGATCGCGTGCACGCTCTGGGCGGGTACCGAACCCCAAGGCGACCCGTTCCGAACCCACTCCGGGGTCCAAGGACTTGGCCGTTACCGAGAAAATCTCGAGTCGACACGCCGCGGCCGGATAATCGGATATCGAGAGCAACATTGCACAGCCGATAATTCACCTAAACGGCCGCATCCGTGACTGAACGTGCACGGTAACTGGAGCGGAATTTTTCTCGGGGGGCCCCCCCTTTTTTCCACCTCTCCTCTTCTCCTCCGCCGCCGCCGCCGCCGCCGTCGTCGTTCCGAGTCGCGGAGAGCCATGCACAGTTGCATTCTGAACCGTGCTGATTTTCGGAACGATTAATCTCCGCGTTCTTGGAACTGCGAAACGAGGGAAACGCCTGGGAGATCGGTCTCTGTAATCGGATGGAGAAATTTTATGACCGGGAATTTCTGCTCTGGATCGATTACTAGACCGCGCACGGTCATACGGAGCCGCGATCACAATCTGGAACCGCATTGCACGCGGCAGCAAGTTTATTCAAATTTTTATCTCGTCGCGTTTCAGGCCTTGCGCTCCCTTCAAATTCGGACAATTGGGACGTTTATATTGTTGAGCTCGCGTGCAATGTATACGAACATTTAATGTGCAATTCATTTTTATATCCCAGCGAGAAAGATCTGCCCTTTGCGCTCGTAGCTATTTTCATTCCAAAACAAATTTTTCTTCCGACCTAGAATATTCCCATCTTATACAATTTGCACATATAAAATACTTACATGTTTAGTAAATTATACAAGTTGAATAATGTAACAAGTATTTTGAATAATGGTATAACAATATTTAGTGGTACATCGGAGTCTGAACAGTAGGATGAATCTGACTTCGGTAATCGTATGACTTCAAGTACCAGTATTTTAATGTTGTGCCAAGATTATAGGAAAGCGATCTCCGCAGCTTCATAAATGTTTGATTCACGCCTTCGGAATTAATTTCTCGGCGATATACGAGTTGCAAATTCGCAGAGTTAAGTGCTCCGTCATTTTTCTGAAAGAAATCGATACAGTGGACTGAGGCAGTGGCGATCGCGCGAGGCGAGACATTCCCCGCAAGTATGAAACGCAACACAGTCGCCGCAAAAGTAGTTCGGCGACTCGAAACTCGAGCCACTATTTCTGTACCGGTTGAATCATCCTGTCTTTTTACGGGACAGTCGATTACCGATAACGAACAGCCCCGGCGCATCGGCGTTCCGGAAGCGTTTCAAAAATGCCACGGACTCGTAATTTCGAATTGGATTTTTTTTCTCTCTTTTTGTCTCTTTTGTAATTCATCCGAAAAAACCGAACCCTATAAATTCGTAATTACGAAATTGATGCTGCCGCAAGCACCACGGACGTTCGAATAAACGAGGCCGTGTACGATCGCCGAGCATAATCGCTGATAACGATAATTGAATATTGATAGTGGCGCATCAATGCTAGCACGAGAGGGACCGCGTTTTTTCCGTTGTCCATCGAGTAGCAATTTGCCTGGCCATCCACGGGGAGCCGAGGTATGAGCAAACATCGCGCGCCGGTTATTAATATTATTATTCTTGCAACTATGTGATATCGCCGCGGGTTTACGGCTATTACCTCCGATCGTCATTATCACCATTACCGGTGGATTATTTTCCACGGACGGCGGCCTGTTATTTCCACCGTTGTTTTCTCTGTGTGCACACCATATACGCCGTGTCCCACCTTCAACCTGCCAAACTTGATCGATGCGTTCAATGGATGCAAAGAAGAAATGTGAGTTTGCTTGGCGCTTCTTCAAAAAATTCTACACGAAAAACAAGGAGTACAAATACAACAATTCTCACGATTCTCACACATGTGGTTTTATGCGAATCCTATTTACAGTCTGCAATCATTAAATTAATAACAATTTTTGCTTAATTCCGATTGTGTTACTAAATTCGTAAACGCAGCTATAATTTAATAATTCCGTTTAAAAATCTCCACCATCCTTAACAGTGGAAGATCAATGCAGTTATTATCGTGCGAAGTGTATTTTTATTTTGTTCTATCACAGTGAATGAATTTCTCATATCAGTTCATCACGCGTCTCTATTCTTGTTTCACTAACTTTACATAATAATAACTTTTTTGATAAAGCATTAAACCGCCTGCGCTTGCATTACCATATATGTTTGCATTTCTTTTTTCTTCAGACCCAAGAAATGTATTATTGGTGAAGTTCAACAGGTTGAAAAGCTGGGACACCCTGTGTGCAGGTATACTAAACGCAGGAAGCTCGCGATTTTATGCCGGGAATTATTGAATTATTAGCATCTTGTTAATATCCTCGTCGGCTTGTAACTCGCGGCCACAATGCTCGCCGTAATCACCCAACCGCCTTCTAAACCGTTCGCATCCGCGGTTAAACGTGCCTTTACGGGAAATTAAAATGCAACACGGGACCCCGTCCTCTTCCACGGTTCCGTAATACGGTTTCCTTAACCGCGAACCACCGGCCGGTTCACGGGGATCGGGCTGTGTTTGCCTTTCGAGAAACGTTTGTTGCTATCCGCGATGATTTCATCGATGGAAATCGTCGTTGTTCGACTACCAACGAACGAATACGTATCTCCACGCAAATTTACGAGACGTTTATTTATTTAGAGCGAAGCGCAGGAAGCATTCGTTACTCGGAACGAATTCGATTAACGCTTCGAGGCAACGGGCAGCATTTCGAATTTTCTAGAAGGAAAGTCCGTGGAGCTATCGATTGGAAGTTTCACATGTTCGTTTCTTAATATTTCGTGATCACGCAGGAGCCCACATTTGTTTATAACGAATAGCAGCGAGCATTTTTTAGTCGAGAAAGATTTCCGAGTAGTAGGATACTTCTCGAATTTATCAGGAAAAAAACCGTAGAGCTATCGATTTGTAATTTTGCGTACATGTTCTGCCATGTATCATACCGGGACGTGAATTTTTTCTACAGAAATAATTACGTAGTTATAACAACATTTGGCCGTCGAGATCGTAGACCTGCAGCTCCCGTGATCGGCGGTTTCGTCCGTAGTCTCTAATTTATCGAATATTTCGCATGTTCACGCGCGAGTGCATAAAACCCGCAGCCTAATTAATATAATCGCCGCGCGGAGTAGAACATAGATCCAGATCGCGAGACAGTGGCCATTGTTTCAGGCCCTTACCTCGTCGAAAGACATGGCTGCGCTCGCCACGCACCACGCCCTTCGACTTTTTTCCCCCGTTTAATTAGGGGTACGAGCGGGAATTAAGCGAACCACACCTCCGTTAATCTATCCGCCGTCACCTCCTCTCTGTCGATTCGACTGTCGCGAACTGTTGGTCGTGTCCAGTGGAAACGGTTGCGGCGGTATCGTTCGATTTCCCAATCGAGATTTGCAGCAGCGGCTACGAATTTTCTACATCGAGCCTCGCCTCGGTTATTAATTACGATTTCGTCGGCGAAATTTACGCCAGGCCGCTTTCCCTCTCGCCGCGAACGTACCGACGCCGGAATTTCGACACGATATTCCCACGAGCCATCGATAGTTCAAGTCTCGCGATTAAGTGACGTACGCTAAATAATAATCCCGAGATTTCGCCAGGTCTCCGCCTTTTTATCCTCGTTAGCTTCATTTTTTGCTACCCCGAACTCCTCATTGTTCGCCACAGCTGCTAATACACGGGACCGTTTAACCATTTAATTGGACCGCGGATCTTTGGGCAAAGAAAGACAATTTCTTTATTCTCTTAGCTGTTGCATCGTACTTCAATGAAGATGAGTATCTTATTAAATTGTTCCGAACATTTTCCTCTGCCTCAAGTTGCGAAGGATTAAAAAGAAATGACGTATGAAATCCGCAGGCTTGATTCTCGTTTGGAAATTCAGCGAGGCCCGAGTGAAATGAATGAATAGAGTGACTGCGCATTGGAAGTCCTCGTTGAAATGGCGCATTCGCGTCCTCTTTCCAATCCAATTATAAATGGAATAGAAATAGAGGACGCGGAGCAGAGTCGCGTTTCGTGACCAAAGGATTTCGAGGCTCACCCCCCGCCGTTGTTATTAATAATTCAAGGGTAGAGGAGTCTAGAAGCCCGGCAAAAAGGCACGCATTAAATAGTTGGCCGCGGCCCTGGAAACACGTCACCACCGCACCGTCTCTATCTCATTGGTTCGCTTTGATCCCGGGGGCCTGGGTTCATTTATCAGGTCCGAATAAATTCCGTGTGCTTGCGCGCGATAGTCGAGTTCTTTCGTGCCGAGCCGTCGGCGACGGTGTCGCTCGCTGCCATTGACTGCGGCGCTGGCCTGCCTGTCAGTGGCTGCCAATGGTTGCCAGTGGTTGCCAGTGCGACACTGCCGACAGCTCCCGCAAACCTAGTATGTAATTATATTCTGCAAAACTGGCGAACCCTTCGTGCTTCGGCCGAGGGTGGCTAGCCGACCCGCAGACGCCACCCCCTGTCGCGGCCGGAAGTGACGCACATCTATCTTGTCCCTGCGTTTCTGCCCTGCACTTCCGTCTCGCAACCTCCGCTAGGGAGCTTTCCCTTCGAACACCATTTTTCCTTCGCGAGGAAAAGCGACTCTCCCGCGAGAATCGCTTCTTTCACAAAAATCTTCCATTTCAAACGTTCTCGCTTCGCAACCCGAAGGTTCCTCGTTAACCACTGAGCTTACCGATCACAGAAAATTACTATTTTATCTATAGACTACTTCACCTAACCGGGACGAAACAAATTTGTTGAATAATTAATCGAATAATCCGGCAGTAATCTTCGCGAGGTCGATTCGGCGGATGGTTGTGCAAAATTCCTTTTTGATTGAAATTTTCGTGATTAATTGGTCGGAGATGTGGCCGAGAAGCCGCGGAACGCGCGCGACGACGACGCGACGCGGCGCTGGTTGTTGCCGTCGAAATAGGCCGTCGGTTTTATTTGCTCGCACTGTTTTCCGGCGGACGATTCAATTAGGCCGTCGATAAAATCGTGTCCAGTTTGCTGGAAAAAGGAAGGAGAGAAGGGCACGGTAATTGGGCAAAACGCGCGTACCCCGAATTTCGGCAGCTAATGGAGATTTATTATGGCTATACGGTTGCCCTCTCGGGCCGGGCCGGACCGGGCCGGGGCCGAGCGTATATATACGAACCAGTCGAAGCAGCAGCGGCAAGAGCCAACGGCAGCTGCGCCCGAAAAAGACTTTCACGCTGGCCACGTTTCATTTTTGCTGGCACCGCTCTGCGAACACATTGTTACGCTTCGCGCGGAATTTACAACAATAGGACAGGTGGACGGATTATACCTGTTCGACGTCGCGACGCTGACAACGGAGGGCGATCTAGTTCCAAATTAATTCGAGCGGCCTGCGTTTCGAGTTGATTGGACAGGGTCCTCGTCGAAACGTTAATTGGAGACCTTGCTGCAAAAAGCCGGCAAGTCCAGATTTTTAAAAAATTGTCTGGTTCTTGCGCCAATCGATCAACAATGCTCATATAATAGCCTCGTTCTTTAACCCTTTGACTGCGATGCTCTCTGCAGTTGACCGTCATAAACGTTTTGCCGCGTTACATTCGGCACGACAATCGTCCTGGCTAGCAAAAATAATTACCAATTAAATTATTGCTGCAGTGGAAGCGAGAATCGCCGAAACGTTTATGGATATTTCTAATCGCAATCATTCCAGACAAATAACAGTGTAATGTGATTGTACATGTACATAATATGTCTTCACACATACAGTGAAGTGTAAGATAGTAACACTCGAATTTATATGCTTGTGAAGTCTAACGAGAGACGACACGATTCGTGGAATGATCTAATCACGATAACACGGTGAAATATCAGCAAGTGCAATTTTACTAAAAAATAAAAATGAGCCGAGATCGATTTTTGTCATCAAGGTAAAAATTGACGAGATGAAATATTTCCGAATGATTTTACGCGCGGTTTTTGGGTTCGAGCGGATTCCACGAAGGGTTAAGATTGTTCCAGCGAGGATCGTGGGTCTTTCTCAATTTTCACGGTTTCCAGACGCCTCGAAATTTCTGCGCAGAGAGCAGTAACGTTTCTGAGGAGCCACGAAAGTTTCGCGGGGAGCTAATAGCTCTCGGTGAGCCACGGACACGCGTGTTTCCGTGTGCGTACGGGTCCGCCGTGTAACTCGGCGGGCTAATGATGATGACACTCTTATATCTCGGGGAGGACGCGGGTCATTTTTCAAAGGGCAGCCAGGGAGAAACGGAGAAGACGGAGAGAGATCGGTGGGAAGAGGAGAGAAAGAGGGAGAGAGAGAGAGAGAGAGAGCGGGACAGCTTCTGTACGCGTAGAAGGTGGAGAGCAACGGCGAACAGGGAAAACAAGAAGAAGAGCTGCTGCCGTTCTCTCTACGCGCGCAGAAGCTAATGTCCGGAACGACTCCTAAACCATTAGACAGAGGGGGAGAGAGAGAGAGAGAGAGGGACGAGGATTGCCCTCTTTCCTCATTTCAGCTCGCCAGTGTGTCTCTTCGCCTTTGCTCCGATGCGCTTCGAGCTTCGAGCTGGATAGGAGACAGAGGTAATTTCAGGGAGCCGGATAGACGGAGGAGAATCTGCAACGAGTGTGCAGCCGAAGATGGGAACGGTAACGAGAAAATGATACGCTGTCTATGAAATCTTGATCCATCCTCGCGCGAAGGGAAACGTTAATTGACCACCGAGAAACAAACGGAAATAAAATGCCAACGAACAATGGCGGGGAAAAAGGAATTAATGCGAGATTTTGTCGATCCGCGTCGAAGGAACGATCGAGATTAAGCACCTTGGGTAGAAACACGAATAAAATACAAAGGAACAATGTACAATTTTGCACAAAAATCCGCAATCTGGCAGCGAAGTTCAGATGCGTGAAAATCATGTAGTAAATCGTGTACAATGAAGAAGTATTCTAGGTCTTGGTTTTCGGGTTAAGACAGCTTCGAGTTCAAAGGGTTTATGAAACACCGCGGAAGAAAAATCAAATACAAAGGTAACAATGAAGGGGAAAAAGAAAATAGTCTATAAGAGAAACAGAAAGATGAACAAACGAATCGGCATCGGAAGCAGCAACAATCGATAACGAACGTTAATCCACGCTCTCTTTCTAAAATTAACGTTTACAAAAGGAAGAGTTGCTCGATATTTTCGTGGATCCGGATCGTTTCGGTTAGTCACTCGGCCCCCGATATCGCTCGGAGCCAGATAATTTTTTCAAGGGGATTGCACCATTTTTTGTCAGCCCGACAATGAATCGCCATCGATAAGACCGTGTTTCGTCTAAAGTGAAGCGACTCGCGACGAACGATAACCGACAACGACAGATATATGTACAGCGAGAGGCGTGTGTCCCTCGGTCCCGGTCGCAGTTCAAGTAACCGTCTTTCGATTAATTATTCACCATACGTCGCCGTTTAATTCGATTCCCCCTGTTACCGTGGCCCGGGCTCCGGAACACCGGCCGGCAGCCGTCCGTAAACATTGTCAATTATTTAAATAACTATCGCGTACGTACGCGGCCACTTCCGACCCTAATTGGCCGTGTCTTCGTTCACTTTACGACTCCGTTACGCTCGTTTTGACTTCTTCCCTCTGGCCCGGCATTTTCAACGAGTAGACACGGCGGGAACTTCGATCGATTCCTTCGTGTTCTCCTCGCAAAGAACGTGGAATAATTAACGATATATTCGATCTATCGATCGAGAGGAAGCGAATCAAATCGGAACTCGATTCCGCCGAGGTCCACTTTTGCACTTTGGAAACCCAGCGAGTCTCTTCTCGTGGAAAAGGAACAATCCTTCCATGTTTTTCGGCTGAATTTGCTCATTCTATCGAGGATGAAGCGAACCGTGATGTGTAAGGCGTTAAGAGAATTTCAAAATATTCTTACTTTGTTTTCAAATGACTAAAGCTACCGAAAGAAGAAATAAAACACGTTTATCCACCGACTCTGTGTCTTGCAACTGATGCAGAACATTTGTATTTTGAATAAAGATGCGCAGTCTAAATTCGGACACGTGGGTTCTTCTTGAAGTTGCTGGATCGGATCGATCGATATCGAGAACTCGTTACGGTTTCCTGGATACAATCTATGAAATAGAGGGTTCATTTCGCAAAAAAATATCTAGTTCCCCTAGTTCGTTCAACGCTTGTCGTCCACAATTAGCTCTTACAACCTGTGTACACGCTGGCAGTAGAAACGTTCTACTTTTCGTTCAAGCATCATCGGTCCTCTTCTCTGGAGCAGAGAATTGCTCCATCGTTTCTGGCGATTCAAGTTTGTGTTCGATTTGCGCGTACGCCCGGTGTTTATTTTCCGTGGACAATGGGACTGGTCCGCGCGTGTCGGAAGCGCCGTTATAATTTTCGGCCGTGAAAAGAGTTCGTGTGTGCTGGCCCGAGGAATCGTTTCTGGCGATTCCCGTTCGGCCGGCTCATTATCCTCTCGCCGACACGATGCCGCTTTGCCACGGCAGCCGTTGCTTTGTCCACCGCTTCCTGTTTCGTGTGCTCTCTCTCTTTCTCTCTCTCTCTCTTTCTCTCTCTACATTGCTCTGTCTGTCTCTCTCGGCTACCGTTTACGTAACGTCCTCGTAACTCGTCCGTGCCTCGATTTTTCAGAAAATTACACAGTGTCGCACCGTGCAATTAGAAATGTTCGATCGACGTTTTACGAGCTGCTGCTCCAGCAACGAGGAGCTTCGAGCTTCTCGAGTTTGGACGCAACGGCGCGTCGCGTCGCGTCGCGTCGCGTCGCGTCCTCCTGGGATTCTTTGAAAGTGACGTGAAAATTATTGCGCGATTTCACGCTCACCCTGCGTTTGTCTTCCTCGTTGCGTCAGCCGCTTTCGTAGTCTTTCGACATCGTTGTCGGGACCAACTAAATCGCGAACTGCCTGAGAGTATTTCTTCGGTGATCAAGAAATCGTTCTCGAAGAAAGGATAATACTTGTGGATACTGTACGATACGTATGAGGTCCGCGGAAAAATTTCGTGTCCGATTCCTTGTTGTATTTCAATACGAATTCGAACGTTGGACTGACCTAACAGTTGAGGCGAACGAAATAGAAATAGGGCCAAAGCGAAGAACAGTTGGGGGACGTCCATCGATCTTTCGAGTCGAAAATCGTCTAGCAGGTTAATAAACGGTGCGGGTGCATTCGAGACGGATACAGCACCGTCGCCGAGACGCACAGAGGAGTATACGTCGGTTTAGCCGTGCTGTTCCGATCTCGAGGAGCGATTCATCGCCGCGGTACGCCCGCTCTGTTCCCCAGAAAGAATCCCCGACGAAAGAATCCGGCGAGCGGTTCCGCGTGCCATCCCGCGCTAGTGCGTCGCAATTATCGCGAAATGTTTTCCCCTTTATTCGCAATCTCATAATTCGTCTGGAATACCGGGAGAGAGGCAACAGTAACAGCATCAGGAGCAGAAGCAAGAGCAAGAGCAGAGAGAAGAGTCGATTGGAATTTCCGAATTCCGAGACCCCGGACCTTCGGGCTTAGAAAACCCATCGAACGAGTGGATCCGCAGATCCGAGCGGAAAGAGCAAGAAACGGAGAAATTCCGAGGGAGATAGAGAGAGAGAGAGAGAGAGAGAGAGAGAGAGAGAGAGAGAGAGAGAAAGTGAGGGTCGCGCAAGAGACGCAGAAACGAGAAGGGGCATTGTGTCGGCATTTCTACGACTAGCCGAGAGGTTTGACGAGAGATTGATGCCCGGGACTCGATCTCAAGGCGAATCCGCGCGTGCTAGTCGATCGAGGAGAGACCGTTTAAAGAGAGAAAGAGGAGGCAAAACTGAAGGAGGAAACCGGGGACGAACGAGAGAGAGAGAGAGAGAGAGAGAGAGAGAGAGAGAGAGAATATTTTCTGGGCCTGTTGGCTGCTAGGCGCTACCGCTTCTGCTCGGAGCTTCTGCTGCTTCTCGTCTCGATCAGCTCTCTCTTCGCCATCTCGATGGCTGGCGACGGCCAAAGGCGAAGCAGAGGACGAGGAGGAGGACGAAGAAGAAAGGGCAGACCGCTCTCCTCCGGCGCTCGTCGTCTAACCGTGGCAAAAAGGGAGAAGGCGAGGCATCGCGGGGACAAAAGGCACCGCCGCGGAATTTTGAGCGTCGGCTCAGCTTCTCTCCGGCCCCCGCTCTGCCCCCCATGGGCTCCTATAGCCCCCATCCGCTACCCCTTTCGGCCCCTCCTAACGGGGACTCTCGCGAGACCACCGGACCCCCGTCACGTAAAAACAGAAAATATTTTCCTCGGCGGGACCGCGGGTGGACGGCACCGTTTGCGACCGGACGCGATTTCCGTTCGATCCACGGCCGCGACAGGTTTTGCCGGCCCCAGAACCTCTCCACGGGGGTTGCTCGCGTTCCAGCTTGCGTGCCTCGCATTTTTTCCAACGGTTTTCGGCTGTACCTCGCGCCGCTTTCGCGGATTTTCGACAGAAACGCCGTCTGGACCATCTTCTTATCTTCTTCATCTTCCCGAAGGTGTTCTCTTTTCGAAACACTTCTCTTATCAAGTACAGCGAGGTTCCCAAAATAAAGACCAACCAACTGCATCATCATTACCAACGTTGAGTGCTAGAGTTGTGCAGAATTACAATTGAATTATTCCAGGAATTATAATTACAAAATAATTGGATTACATTGTAATTCAGTCATATTCTAATTTATGATTCAGATCTTCATTCAATTACATTACAATGTAATTCGTAATTGCAATTGGAGTACAATTATAAAGTACTTTTTAATTAAGTTACATAATACATCGTTACGTATTGTGAACGAGAACGAGGAATAGAAAATACGCAGTATAGACAGCAAACAAGTACAGTGAATTCTCGATACATGTCAACAACACGGGTCTTGCCAGCGTCGTGTATCGTTCAGGTGACGTACCCGAACCGTGTTATGTTTACACTCCTCGGCGTCCGAGGCTTCTCGAGGTTCGCGGCCCCTCACGGGGTATACTCCGCGGTAGTGGGGATCACTAGATCTAGATCATCCGCGACGTTTATTATCTAGGCCTTGTCGACATACATATATAGAGAAATCGCTGTACATGAAAGTGAAACATAAAAATATATTGCACTTCTTCAAAGTTCTGGGCTATAATTTGGAGAGCTGCATTTTAATTATATTATATTTCAATTAAAATTTCATTAAGAATTTGGCAAGAAGAATGAACGTCTACTCGCTACCATACATTTTATCTTTCAAAAGTTTTTTTTACTAAAAGAATTGGTTTGATTTTTTGGAATTTTTGAAGTTGTTGCATCGGCGCAGTATTAATCTACGCTTCTCAGTGATTTTGAGAAATGAAAAATGAATTACGTCAGTTGCAACGTGCGACTGGATCGAGTAGGTGCGTTTCTGGATCGAAATGTGTCAACTACATTTTGGTAGGTCCAAAAGGAGGAGAAGGATCGTGTCGGTGGTCCAGAAATCCGGGGACAGATCGTATCAGCTGTTGGACGTTCGATCGCGAATTCGAGAGGAAAAGCCGCAGTCGTTTATGCCGCGGGGGATGCCATTAATCCACCGATCCTCCCCTAAATCTCTGGGCTGCGTGCTCCCGGGGATACTGAACGCGTTTCCATCGGAGGGGCTTCCTGGAAAAGGTTCCCGGAGGAGGAGGCGTGGGTGGGAGCGAACAGAAAGGAGGCGCTTCTTCCGGAAGCCGGAACTCGGCGCGACTTAAAGACGCGTGCACGCTCGAGGGATCAAGCGATCGACGCCTCGATATCATTTTCCCGTTCAACCTTCTCTGCGTTCTCCAAAAATCTCCCATTTCCACCCGAATAACTCATCGTCAACAAAATCAGTCGATACAAATTTTCCGTCTCCAAAGAAATGAATTTTAGCTGTAACATTTAGGTCGACGAAACTAGTGTTGCGCTCGTTTCTTTCTATTGATCTTGAGACGATTCAGATTTTTCTAGACAACATAGGCAGCGGTACTTAGGCCCATTCAGAAATCGTATCGAGTAGATGTTTCAAGTAGAAACATCTGTATACTTTCAGTCGTGTTGCGCAATAAAAAAATCTAGAACCGGTCGTTTGTGGAAGAAAATTCGTATGAGATCGAAGCAGTATGTTTATTAAAACGAAGACAGAGAGGCAAAGTGAATTTTAGTTGGTTTTACGGTGAGTTTGGCGACGAGAGATTCGAAGAGTGCGGTACCGGGGGATCGCGTCGGAGCATTCTGCGATGCAAACGGAGGTTACAAGTTGCCAATCAATCACGATTCGGCATTGAATCACCGGTCGTAACCCCGGGGGCCAGTTTCCCGCCCTCTTCGGCGCCCCCTCGTATCCCCTCGTATCCTCTCGGTGAAGCCGAGTTAATGACGACGTGCACCGGCCGCTACATTGTAGCAAAATTGCACTTAATGCACCGTCGTACCTGTCTTTAACGATCCATTACGCGGATTCGCTAGAAGAGGACGCCCGGTAAAAAAGCCACCGGGTAATAAGCGAGCAGCTGATTGATCTCGAAATACATTCGAGACGACGTGCACGGATCGAGGCGTTAATTACCCCCTTCGGGCCGGAAAAAAGACGAGCCGTGATTTACATCGAACGATAAGCGATCGGCTGATAGAGAGGTTGCATTGATAATGACCGGACCCCGAGACGCGAGACGAACATCGACGGAAGAATTTTTGACTGGTCGGTCGGTTGCTCGATACTTTCGGGTTGTACAAGTAACTCGAATCTTGCTACTCCGGTTTCTCGAGCCACTGCTTCCCAGAATATCGATCATCGATCGGCCGACCAGTCGTCGGAAAGAAACGAAATTACGCTACAAATATCCCCTGAAGCTCGGACCAATTTCCAAGCCTATAAAATCGACGTGGTTTCGAATCAATGTACAAGTGGAAATCGGAATCGATAAGTCGTCGTTCATTAAACCCTTGCACTGCGATTTTCTTCGCAACGATTAGAACTTTTTTGTCCTTTCTAATTTGCTAGCAGAAAAAAGAATGTTGTGCGTAACGAATAACGCAAACATTTAATATAGGGCAACGGGGTCATTTTGTTTTTTCAAGAATTGCATCGATTATACGCGGAGAAAAAATTGTTTCCTTAGAACCGACGGATTAACACCTAATGTCAGAGTTGAGCGACGTTCAGATGAATTAGATCTAATAGCGGAATAGACTACCGGCAATATCGACTTGCGTCGATTCCTGGTAACGATTTGGTATTCTAAATAGGTAATAAGGATTGCGTTCCATGAAGCATCGGCACGAGGCGTTGAAACAGCATAAAAGTTGCCGTCATTGGTTCTGTATATTGAACTACCTCCGGCGATGACCACCGTTTCGGAATCACCGTGTACATGTTAATGGGAATGCAAACGCGCGTACGACACCATGAGCAAGGGTCAACCGGTAAACGTCAGTCAGGTATTGCGCGCGTTGTTTCTTTCTCGAGTGGCACTTGATTCGAGTGGTCGGATGCGTTCGATGGGTCGAGGTGTTTGCGAAAAAAAAAATATCCAACCACTTTCGAAACCAAAATCTCATCTTAATGGACCGTCTAAACAGCTTTCCTTTCTATTCTGAAATAATCCCTCTTTCAACCTGAAACTATTTTTGAATTCCTCTCCTAGGAACCCAGTGCGCATTCGAATCTTCAATGTTTCGATAGTTGTGTTTGGTCAGCTGGAAATTAGTTCGTCTCTCGAGAGAACTTTTGGAATTTATTTAAAAACGTCGTAAAATTAATATGATTGAATATGAATTTATTAATGCTGAAGTTATCTAGATTTTAGTGAGAGGCGACGACTTCATTATCAAGTAACTAGAGGTGTGCGAGAACCCAAAATGTCGGGTTGGGTCGAGAAGACGAAACTTTTTCGGGATCAGGACAGGTGCCCGGGAAATTTCGAAATTCTCGAAAGAGTCGAGATTTCTGACGATTCCGAGAACCCACTAATCATTTATATTCGTTTTCATGAATACATTCATAGTTTCCGAGTGTCATAAAAACGGAGTATCATATTTTACATATTTTGTACGCTACTATACAGCACTGCATACCAGTTTGAGAAACGGCAGCCAGGTTCTCAAAAATTTTCGGGAATCTCGAAATTTTCGGGGACCCGATCCGATCGACCTCTCCCCGACTCTCGCGCACCCCCCCCCGAACAAATAACTAACCATGGCTATTGCTAACACTGTTTGCTTCTACAAATGAAAGAGTTGAAACTTATGCGAAACGCATACAATTCTCACGGCAGTGTTTAAGAGTTAAAGAAATATTTCACATTTATATTTGCTAGAAAGGATCAGAGGAGTTTTCAAACATTGCCAGATAAAAGTTACTGTGACAAGTGTCGCGTAGGGTAAGGGATCCAATTACTGTGGGGGTACCAATTACCGTGCCTATATTTATTATTCTTATTTTTCTTATGGAAAAAATTTAATATCTCTTTTTTAACCATTTTAGTGCCGGGCGATAAAGAGGTGCCTATGCGAAGATAACCGGCCGAATTTCACGATTTTACTAGGGTTTGCAAAAAGGCTCATAAAAACCAAACGAAAAGCAATATTTACATAATTCAAAAAGCAGTGTATTAAGGACGAAATAGAGAATAAAACAGTGACGCTAATTTTTCTATATTCATTGAAAATTACATAAATAACAAAGGTATAAGTGATCATAAAGAAAAGAAAAATTAAGTTCTCTCTTTCAAAACGTAATTGCACATACGAAAAGTCATCTTTTTATCATAACTTTATATAGACCGTTTATTACAAAGTATATACTTTGCATTTCCAATATATTTTGTAACAAAATAAATAATATTGCACAACAAACGTAAAGAATAACTCCAAGGTACATGGTAGGCGCCGGACGGATTATCTCATCAGAAACAAGTAATTGTTCTGGTAATATAACATATAGAATATAAGGGAAAGTTAAACCGAAAAACTACTTATTTTAATTCTCTCGTAATGAAATTAGACCATTTATAACGTATTATAAATTTATTTTGAGATAGAGTTCTCTCGCAATGCGAATAGTAAAGCGCTACAAGGTGCGCATTCTCCGGCACTAAAAGGGGTAATATTCATTATACTTTAAAAATAAGTATAATTAATATATGCACAGTATTTAGAATCCCGACAGTAATTGGGTCCCTTACCTTAGGTGAATTAAACGGACGTGTTTCTTCGAGTGCCATTTTGAAAATTGGCAATGCAAACAGCGAGTATAGTCTTCGGCGTTTCCTAAGCGAATTCGAGTGACGAGCGTTCGTCCTCGATGTGGCAACGGTTTCATAGCCGTTGATAGTTTGGAGTACGAGCGAAGATTGGACAACGTTACCGCAATCGTGGTGTTTAGGCGACGGAGAAAGCAGGACGGCTGATTATGTTCGGGGTCAACGCATGCCTTGCTGAACAAAGGTTGCAAGAGTGGATACACGTATACACCGGGTTGTATACAAATGCCGTGTGACGCAATTTTCGTCCGTGATTCGCGGCGTATGCTAGCCTCTCTTTCGCGACAACTATAAATAAAATTGACTGCGCGGGCCTCGTAAAAGGAATCGCAAGCACTCGCAACTCGCGACCGCTGCGACGTGTTTACCCGAGAGACTTTGAAATTTTGTTTGGAACAGTCATTAGGATCTACGTGCGAACACGCCGAGGGAAATTCTTCCGCTTCGAACCTGGCCCCGTTCTATAACAAAATTTATTCAATTCAATTTTTCCATAGAACTATTTGTTACATTGAAAACATTCAAAGATATCTCGTTGATAGAAGTGGCGCTTCGCTTCGAACCGGAAGTTCCCAAGTCGGAATTACGCGAATTATCGAGCGGAAGTTTCGCCGATAATTGCACAGGGGATGTCGCACCGGAAGTTACCACCATGCGATGCGGAAGAGCACAGTTACCCTTAAGAGCGCCACGGTTGCCCGACCGTACCCTCGGTGGATAAAACAGGGAGGTCTGCTGCAGCTTACCAACCCCTATTTTAGGGGTGGTTGCGCGAGGGTAACTCGGCTCGAGAGCCGAGTCGATTATCATGAAAAGGAAACTGAACTTGCTTGGCGGATACTCGAATAAGATGTCGCGAACAAATTCGAATCGTACCAAACGCCGCAGACATCTTTCGACGATTTATGAAAAAAAGAATAGCGGTATCGTCGCCTTGGTTTTCCCTTGTTTACGACACATACTTCATTCAACTTCCGAAATTGTTTATCCTCCGCCTGGAGGCGAAAGTTCGGCAGCCAAGGATAGTTCGCAGTGTTTTTGGAAAAAGCATAGTAAACAGCGGAAACGCGGAACAAACTGCGTCCGAACTGTTTTCCGAATTTGGCAATTTCAGCATCGAAACGGGGACGGAAGCAAACAACTTTTTTCCGATACCGACAAACACCGGTGTTGTTTCTACAATTTTCGCATGTTCCGCAACAAGTTGCATTCGGCGACGTGGCCCGCGGTTTGTTTTTAGTTGCGGAAATAAAAATAACGCTTCTCCCGTTGCCTTTTTCGCACGAACAAAAATAATGCCTATCGCGGCAACACCCGCGGAGTAATTAATCCGAATCTGAAGAGTAATTAAGCAAAGTATCGAGCGAAACAACCGCTCCGATTCCGAGCGCGTGCGAGTGTCGCCGAAAACCAACCCCCTTTTAATCAATGCACCGGCCCGAATGCAACCCGCTTTCGGCGGAACACCAAGTGCATCCGCGTTGCTCTGTTTATGCAACAGGTGATTGTCGCCCCATGAATAAAACTATCAATAAAATTTCTGCTAACGAGAGCTTGACGTTTTCCCTCGTCCTCTCTCTCTCCCTCTCTCTCTCTCTCTCTCTCTCTCTCTCTCTCTCTCTCTCTCTCTCTCTCTCTCTCTCGCGCGCGGTCTCTCTCTTTCTGTTTCTCTTTTTCTTTCTGTATATCGTGAACGCTCTCCTCGTTTTTTGTCCGGCGAGCTCGAGGCTCGATTCAACATGCACCCTTTCAATACGTTTCGTTGCAAACAACCCGGAAGGTTAACCATCTACCTTTGCAACTTTTCTGTCGTAAACTCTATAGTTTTAACCCTCGAGCGAACTTTCAAAGTGCACTTTAAAAGAGCAACAGCTCGCTGAATTTACCTACTGTTGATTCCCATAAAATCGGCGATCGAAATTTTGCTTCACAATATTAGAGTAATCATATTAACCCTTTACACTCGAACCTATTGTAACCAGTTAACTGCGGAGTTTAATTTTGAAAATCACGTCGAATGCAGGCCAAATGCCGCTATTAAAAAGTAAAGCAAAATGAGAAAGAATTACATTTTTATTCGATAAGAAATGAACAATTCATTAACGTTAACCGCACCACAATAGAGTTTCGGATTGACGTGTAACGCATTTAACTGATTAACTCGAAAACCGATTTTTTCCGAAGACATTTCTTCCGATCTAAAATATATTAATTTCACATAATTTTCTTCATTTTATGCGTAAGAAGTTGAACAATTGCTCGTAGCGCTCTTCATGTTTTCGAAATTTATTAAATGCAAACTAATGTCTGCGATCAATTCGGGAGAGGTCAAAGGCACGGGTTCGTTAAAGGGTTAGAATCGGTCGGCGTTGGATGTTTCAACGACAAACAATCGAATTCAAATGGCCCGTCGTTGCAACGGAATTTTTATTCGTCCTGTGAAAGAAGCACGGTCAGGAAGTTCGGTCTCGGTCCGGGCCGGTGTTATCGTTTCGAAATTTGCAAAGCAGTCCGGCGATGGGGTAAAAGATACGGCGAAAAACGGCACCGGGGGAAAAAAGCACAGATCGACAGCCGCAAGCGAGCCTGGCCGGGCCCGGCTCTATTTTTTCTGAAAACACCGCCGCCACCTTGTCCCGCCATCGTCGTCCGCGAGAAGAATGGAAAAACAATATTTTTGCGTCTCGCTCCCCGAGTTTTCCACCCCACTTTCCGCCGCCTGCACCATTGCCGGGTTTTTTTTTTCGTTCGCTCATTCCTTTCCTCGTGATCGGCGTTTTTCCACCCCTGGGCGTTAACTAGGAACGATCGACAATCGCTTTGCAATTTTTAGGAACTTCCACTGGGCGCTGGCCACTTTTAGAATTATTTAGAGAATCGATTGGCTATAATTTCAGGTTTTTCTCTGTGGGATGAAGAGTTTTCTTGACAGGTGAAAATTAGTGTGTTCAAGGTCTTCGTGAATAATTTCTGCGGTAGAAATGACAGAAGATTGGATCGGAGAGGGAAAAGTGCCCCCGGGGCGTTAATTAGGAAAAATTGGAGGTAGCATTAATAAAAAGATTATTTGAGAAATTAATTGTGAATGATTTAAAATTATTCAGTTCAGCCAGATGAAAAATTAAATTTGAATAAAATGAACTCGCTCCCCTTAAATGAACCTCTTAATTTTGGCAAACCATCGAGCAGAGAATGGTCGGCTAACAGACAGATTAATTATTCGAAATCGTATTTTGTCTCGGGGAGACGAAGAGTTGCGTTGGCAGGTGGGAATGAACAGGTTCAAGGTTTCCACGAATAATTCTGCCGCTACAAATGACAGCAGGTTGAATGGGCGAAAAGAGCCACCCCCGCAGGCGTTCGCCGTTCCATCCCCTTTAACAATGTTTTCGAGACGGTCCGCTTTAAGGGTTGGGCCTTTATTTAGGCTGGTGGTATGGGGGTGGCGGAGTACAGTTGCGTCTGTACGCCTCCACGATATTCTCTCCCGGGCTGTTTCAACCCCTCCCGGCTCCTCGCGCTGCTACTCTTTAGCCAGGGATCACTACCTCACCCTCTCCGCGCTCTTTGGAGGGTGTCGGTGGCCGGGGTATGAGGAGCGGGGCCGGGTTATCGATTAAAAAATGTCTGCCCTTCAAGACGGCCTAGGTCACGACCTGTCCGTCACCCACGCACACCGTTCAACGCCGAAACGCTGTCCGACCTGTTTTTACCTTCGTTTTTCGACTGGATTTTCCACCCCGTTGCAACCCCCTTGCACCCTTACACTCGGTCAGTGTTTTGAAACATCTCCACTTTCTTTTGTTCCTCCCTTATTTCAATCTACGATCAAATTCGACAAACGATATGCCATGTGAATTGGTAATACAGTACAAAAAGCCTCTTACTTATTATAGAAAATTGAAGAACATTCTTTGTGCTCCGATCATTTTCTGAGATCACCTACCGGCAACTCCGACGCGTCTGCTTACCTTGTTGGTAGACTCCGGATTTTATGCACTTATGACAAAAATGAGTAGGCGCAATTCGAAACAGTGAAAAGTTTCAAGGACTGTAAGAGTATTGATATATTGGTTTCACCACATTAATATTATTAGTGGAACATATAAATATATGTTTAGCCCCTGTGTCTTGCAATCGATGCAGAAACTTTTTATTTTGCATAGAGATTCGGAGTCTATTTATTAGAAGTATTAGCTCTTGCATTCGATCTAGAATTGCAGGTGATCCTTCCGCGTCCTTTTGAAAGGCACATCCGAGTTGCAAAAGCGAAGGGTTTAAAAGTCAAAAGATATCTGTAGACATAGAGTTCGACGGCTAACGAGATGGTTTTGCTGAATCTTCCAGGGATGATCCGGAGTGATATATATTTTCTGGAGGCACGGGCAAAGCGGACATTTGTCGCGGCGATGCAGAAACGCGTTCAGAGCAGCAGACAATCGGTCGTTCGACAGTCTGCGCACGGAATTCCCGTCGAAACAATCGAACCGGAGGGTGGAGGTTTCTTTGTGGCCCCGTTTTAAAGTAACTGGAAGGGTTGCTCGCGTGCCGGCTTTCTTCAGCGACGTCTCTCGCTGGCATTTCGCTAAATATCCTAGCAAAGAACTTCTCTCTCTCTCTCGCTCTCTCTCTCTCTCCCTCTCCCTCTTTCGAACACGTCTTGGAAAATCTTTCGGCGAGAGTGCGAACATGCGTTTCCGGGGCAGTTTTATTAGAACTCGTGTGAACACATTAATACCGCGGAGCGACCCGAAAAGCGAAGCGCAGAGAATTCATCCCCCCAAAGCACAAGAGCAAACGTTTCGAGTTCCATCGAGAGTTTCTTCGGCTCTCATCGCCCCTTTCAAAAATCTACTGTTTCCTGCATCTGGTGCAGGCAATTTTTATTTTGCATAAAAATCCGCAGTCTATTCATCAAAAACGGAACAGTTTTGTAGATATATTGGGTTGCAGAATTTGACTTTGGTACCACACAATTTACTAGAATCAGAAGCTACCCCACGAAATTAAATAGTTCTGCAGTTAAAAGTTGACAAAAGTCGCGATTTCTGCAACGAATTTTGAAACGAACAGAGTCTCTCGAGATTGCAAAGCTGTTCCCAAAGAATTCCCAAGCTAATATCAATAGTACTGTTACCGTGCTCGCCCTTTATTTAGTGTGAATGCGATGACGGGGAAATAATGGGATTAATTGCAGCGGTTTTATGGAAATGGCCCAGTATGCGTAAGTGCGTAGTTGGGCTTGCGACAGGTCAGGAGCGAGGGGGTGGACGACGGCGGATCGAAACAGGGCCGAGGGGTGAGAGGCAGAAGAGAGACGGGTTGGATCGGTGGTGGGGAGCGTGCAGGGGGTGGTAAGATCGGACGAGACAGACGAAGATGGAGGATAATCGATAGAGACGGCTAGACGCCGCCCCAGACAACCTTTTACCTTAGCTTAAGGACACCCCGACCCTTAAACAATTTACTCTGCACGGCCGAGCCGCGTTATTACCACCCGCGAACAAATCCGGGCCACTGGCGCCAAACGATCGTTCGGTTTCAATCCGATTTCGCGGATCTGTCTGGATCCTTTGCATCCAACGTTTGTCCAAACGGTAACGAAACTTTGATTCATTTTTTATACCCTTGTACCCTTCATTTTTTGGTCGAAATCTTTTTTTATAAGATCGATGCTGTTTTTAGAAATAGCCCTCTACACTGTTGACTTTTTGTTACGTTAGTCGCTATATCTTCGTTATTTCCGTTGAAAGGTAGAAGCCGTAATTTTTCTTGTTTTAACGAACATTGATAGCCGATGGATACGGTATGAAAATAATTTAAAGAAAGCGTGACAGCTCCGAGGACACAATTTACTTATCAGAACTGTCTCCGATGTTTCCAAGCAAGAACATTTCGGGGAATTCGTGCAATTTTTAAGCGGAAAAATAATTAAGAGAGAAAGGGGATTGAAAGTTTGATGACCTATGCATCCGGATAGCGGAAAGTGGATATCTTTTCTCTTGGCGACGGATTGCTCGAGAGCGAGCGACAGCTCACCCTGTAATCGCGATCCTAAAGCACGGTCACCTTTAATTCGGCTTTGCTGAAACTTTGTCGCGGTTGTTGAAGTTGTTCGGATCCCCCCCCCCCCCCCGTCCACGGTCGTTCCTCCATAGTTTTCTATTGTTTATACGTTTCAAGCGGATCTATCAACGGACCGTTTTAATGCTCCCAAGTTGTTTCAAAATATTTTGCCCGGTATACTTTATTCAGCGAGGCGGCAACCGAGCTTCTCCGGTGAAAAAATCATTGACCGTCCA
This sequence comes from Halictus rubicundus, assembly GCF_050948215.1. Lineage (NCBI taxonomy): Eukaryota > Metazoa > Arthropoda > Insecta > Hymenoptera > Halictidae > Halictus > Halictus rubicundus. The sequence goes on along the minus strand of NC_135149.1, from coordinate 3,546,319 downwards.
GTTTAAAAATAATTACACCGTTAACAAGTTAATTCCGTTAGTCCCGGTAATTGACTTACACCACTTTGCCTTAAGCGCAGCCGCTTAACAAGGATTTCGTGCTCTTTTTTATCCTGCTCTGCGTTTTCGAGGTCGTTCGGCGGACCTCGTTTCCCGTGGAACTTTGAAATTCGCGACCCGTCACCTCTGCATTTTGAATAATCGGGATACGACGTGTTTGCTTCCATCCCGGCGGAATTTTTTCTCAATTTACCGCGATACTAAAAATTTCACTATTCTACATTATCGAGAAATTAAGCAACATCTTCTTTCGAGGTTCTCGGCTTTGCAAAGAGACTGTCTGGATTCTTAAAAACAATCCACACTCTGTCTCCCATCGATTCCATCGATCGCTCATTCCCGTACACGGTTTAAAACCCCCTCTTCTCCTCTTTCATACTGGAGTTAATTTTCTAAATTGAATCACCTCGCATCTGCGTTCCAAAATTCGCGTTCGATGGCGGGAAAATTAATCTGAACGCTTTTTCCCGGCCGACAACGATCGCCAACGTCAGAATCGCACACCCCCACATGCGATTTACAACCCTCTCACCGTTTCCTGTCGCTCGAGTTAATTTGATGAATTGAATCACCTCGCATCTCTCGCTCAAAATTCGCGATCGTGGCGGGAAAATTGATCTTCTCTCTTTTTTTTTGCCGGCCAACAACGATCGCCAACGTAAAAATCGCATACCCCTCCACACGATTTACAACCCCTCCTCCTCATAATGGAGTCAATTTTCTAAATTGAGTCACCTCGCATCTCCGTTCCAAAATTCGCGCCGAGGCGCGGAAAAATTGATCTGGACGCTTTCTCCCGGTCGGCAACGATCGCCAACGTCAGAATCGTTGCGTCGCGATCGATTCCTGCGTTTTTCTCGCGGTGGAAAAAACGAGACGACCGCATTAAAAGAGCATCTTGCTCGCACGTTGAATAATTCATCGCCTCGTGTCTCGAACGAAAAATTTCTTGCGCCTCCGGAGCAACGAGACATTAACGGCTGCTCGCGGTTTCGATGGAAAACTCTGTGCGACCAGCGTGTCGAAATTTTGGACGTCCCGCGAAAGTAATCGATCGAGAACAGGGGGGACTTGCAATTAAAGGCGAAGCGGCAGGCAAATCGCGGGAATTTCTCGGCGCCGACTTAAAGCCGACGAGAGGAGACGCGATTTTTACGCGGGAACGATCTCGCGTTCACGGCCGACGCGTAATCCGCGCGAATACATCGCTGTAACAGCCTCGTTAATTCGTTAAAGAAAGAGCCAGCCTCTGTCTTCCCCCTTTTTTCCGGCAGTTTTTCTGCAACGCGGACCGGCAATCTAATAGAGCGATCTACACTTGATTGACTGGAGCTAGACTCGCGTGTAATTTAGTGGGTTTTGATTACATCTTAATTACGCGAGCTTTTTGCCACTCGGACAATTAGTTTTTGCCGCTATTAGGGTGGCCGTTTCTCCCCCCCCCCCCTCCGGAGAGACGGGACCGTGATACACCTGCGTTTCCGAATTGTTTGTCGATTTCGATCGATTGGTAATGTTTAAGATCGATAGGTTTGGTAGGATCGTGGAATCGGTTGAATCGTTTGCCGAGAGGAGGGAGGACAAGTCGCAAGCGAGCCAGAGGAATCGGGATTCAATTTTTTTTCATTTCATTATTTCCTATCCGACACTTATTTGCAATTCAAGATGGCCGGAATGCTCAGCCCCCATGTCTGCCGGCGAGCGGCGCGGCGCGGCGGAGAGATTCGTACGGCGCGATAAAAAAAAACGAGGAGAAATAATAAAAGGGGCCCTCTCTCGGCGACGACCAATCGCGGCCCCGGCTGATCCTATCGTTCCGACTTAATTTATTATTTTATGCGTCGCGCACGTGTGCACCGGGCACACGCAACTATGGTGCGCCCGGCAGACTTCGGCTTTGTGGACGAACCGGGTAACGATCGCGAATTAAGCCGTAATTTCCCATCTTGCGCAGCGGAAAACAACCGTGAACGCTTCTAGCAACGTTCGAAGAATAGAATAACTCATCGAAAAAAGCGATATCAATTTTTTATCTACAGAAAAACGCGGACTAGTCGCGGCAAAGATTGTACACTGACTTAGACATTAGATTCGCGAATCAATTTAGTCCTCAGAACGATCGTGCGCAGCTTTCAATAAATAATTCTTCTCGGTTTCCTGTAGTTCAACTTGTTCGCGACATGCATTCATGTCAGCTTCAGAGTTACAATGTTCTATTAACCCCTTTTTTGTAATTTGTAATTTCCTTAAAAAAAAAAAAGAAAAATGGAGAAAATTTATATCCATTGTATGCCTATATTTTCTTCAATAGCTGTACTTTAACAACGCCAAAATAGAATTTTATGTCTGTTTAAAGGAAATTAATAACATCCATATTTATCAGACTATGTTCAGAATCTTCGTCGCGAGTATGAGTCGATGTAGTAAGGCAAGGGGTTTAAATGCAATGAAACTTCTTGTAAAATATGAAAAAGTTATAAATTCTCCTAATAGCATGCTATGCGTTACAATTATAAATAGCGGCATGCACAAAATTATTTTGATTTTCGTCACACACACACACACACACACACACACACACACACACACACACACACACACACACACGTGACTGTTCGTGAACGTGTTAAGAAGAGAATTTTTATTGCTCCGGTCCGTAGAATATGAATTGAAAAAAATTGCGGGAGGGTTTTTTCTTTAGGAAACGAATTGCAGTTGAATTTTATGCCGGAGTCTGGCGACCAGTTCCACGTTAAATTGTTACAGAGGAGAAATCTGGACTATTTGCGCGGTTTCCGTTATTTGCAGCGCCCAAAGTGCTCCGACGGCTGAAAATCGCGAATCCGCCGGGTCGAAGACCCCGTGGGTGGGGGGAAAAAATAACGCAGGCGTTTTTCGTTCGGATCGAGGGGTGGAACAGGGGTGCAGTAACCAATAGGGGCGAACTGGGCCACCCAAGAAAAATCTTCGGGGCTCGCGCGCGGCCGGGAAAGAAGTGCAAGAAAGGCTAGAAAAGCTGGCAAAGCTCATTCGATCTTTCGGCGTTTGTTCCCTCGCCGCGCGCTGCTCCGTGGGAGTTCTTATCAGCGTATGCAGCTGCGTTCCCCGGGTGGTTTTTGCATGCGCGAAAATACCGGATATTGCCGTTCGATTTAACGCTGCGCTCGTAATTTCTAAATTCCATATGGGGACTCGAAATTACATTTTCCGTCTTTCGGGCCTGTTCTTGGATCCTGGCCCAGTTCCGCGAGAAACCTACAGCAGAAAGACTGCATTCGGCCCTACGACTTTGTTAGCATTGTTTCCAAAACCGTTCCGGTTCGAAGCGGATTCTATTTTGGCGCATAAATCCCTTCTTATTGAAGCTGCGGCGTCCGTTTGTCTTCTCGGGACAGGATTCTGCACGATCTTTATGTATTTGTAGCACGTCTGACTCTTCGAGATATTGCGAAACTACATTCAAATACTTCCCCATTTTTATAATATTTAGAACGGTACAGAACTTCTTTACGAAATTGGAGAATTCCTTGTAGCAACGATGAAATCGAGTCGCTCATTTTCCAATTAGATTAATTCCAGAAAATTAAATGTCGAGGAACTAGAGAAAGCATCAAAATCTAATTATTAACCCTTTACACTCGAAGCTATTTTGAATGACTACAGAATTCCATGGACATTAGAAAATTCATTCGACGCAGAGGATTTTCTGAGAATCAAAACGAAACTGGAATGTATTTATTTGCAACACACACAGAAGCTTTTAGCAAGTTGCTCGAATGGAAACAAGTGGCGTAACAGAAGAATTGTTTCGAAAGACGGTTAGATCATCTTCAGTAACGCCTGAAAGTCGCCATTCGAGTGCAGAGGGTTAAGATGACGTATCGATTTGTCCGAATTTTCTTTAGAACGCAAGATCGGAGGATCGCCGTCGAATGCGTGGGATACGATGAATTATTATCACTTCAGGGGGAAACGAACTGTAATTTCGCAGGTGGGGGAGGGAGGGGGCTGCAATGAAATGATTGAAGACAGTGCAGATTGTCGATAAATCCACTGCGCAAAGTCGTCCATCCCCACCGCGGTCTGGCGAAAGGAAAAAAAAATCTGAATCGCCCACCCTTAGCGTTCGCAAACCACCACTCCAGCGCTATCCCCGCACGCAGAGGGTGAGACACGGGGATAGCTGCGGGGGAGGATGGTGGTCCGCACACGTTCCCGTTGCGGTGTGTGTACCGTCTCCGGGGGTGGACCAGGGTGGAAAAACCTACCCCAACGGGGGTTGGAGAGTGCGCTCGCTCGCGATGGGTGGGCAAAAGGGAGAAATAAGAAAAGCCGGAGCCACGGAGGAGACGACGTCGTCGACGACGACGACGACGACGACGGGATATCTGGGTCGAGACTCGTCGTCGCCGACGTCTCGGCGCCAGACGTCCTTTTCTTTGGCTTTTTTTCGGCAGCGGTGCGCCGGGGAAAAACGTCGAAAGGGGGAAAAGTACTGCCGCGATCCGTTGTTTCGCGGTTTTCTACCTTTTTTCGCAGCGGTGGCTCGCGCGAGCGCGATCAACTGGATGAGCCAAGGGGATGGGAACGGGAACAGTGCACGATGATAAGTCAAATTGTTCCTCGCCGGTGATTACGGCTCGTCCCAACCCCTGGAACGCTTTCAACGGGGACTCTGCCGGAGACGAAACGATTCTCGAATTTCTGCGAGTCTTTTTTCCTCCTCTCCCAGCTACAGTGGAAACTAAAGGTGCGAACACACTATCGAGTAAAGGTACAGACACATTATTACCGCGTCGCGTAACGCGTGAAAACTTGCAGAAGCGGGTGAACACTTGTTTGCAAGTATCATAATTGTTTCGCTTTCTGAGAGCGACGAGTGAGTCCACATTTTTGTTGGCCCGCTATCTCAGAAGTGTTTACAACTTACTGTCGCAAGTTGCTTGCTAGTGTATTCGCACCTTTACGCGGGGCGGTGAGTTCTTCTCTTCGAGAACTTTGTAATCTTTCCGCTCTCGAGACGTTATTATTTTGTAAGGGAGGGGGATAGACCATCGATCAATCGCGCGGCGATGCGTCTTCTGAAAACATTGAAAGAGAGAGAGAGAGAGAGAGAGAGAGAGAGAGAGAGAGAGAGAGAGAGAAAATGAACGAGAGGCATGAGCGCTCGTTTCGCGCCTCGCAGACAGCACTCGTCGGAGCTCGCGAAAAGTCTCTCGGGCTGTTCCGATTTAATTTTCCCGCGGGGAGGGGAGGGAGAAGGTGGCGGCGGCGCGAAACCGACGGAAGCCCGCCGCTGGCCTTTACGCGAAAGTTAGAAGTTAGTTACACGGGGGTGGCCACCCCTCATCTGCATATCCGCACCCTTCTGCCACCCCCGTCAACCGGCCCACCCCCGCCACCTCGTCGTCTCCCGTGCTTTCCAACCCCTCCGGCCTCCCTCTAACCAACGTGCCGCCGCCACAAGCTGCTCAACAAGTGGTTCTTCAGTTTAGCGCCCGACTTAGCGCTTCTTTAATTTTCACCTCGCACCCCGACACCCCCGACCCTTACACCCCCAGACCGTACCACCCTTTCGAGCTGTTCTCGGATTTTGCGTCTTATCAGACCTCCTAGCCGTGGCGGCAAGCCGCGTGGCTCTCTGCCAGCGATAGGACCGCGATTACTTTCATACCCTCTTCATCCTCGTCTTCGTCGTGGGCCAACCGTGCCTCTGAAAGTTTTATTTCCTTCAGTGAATTCACCTGTTCTTCTCGGACGCGATTTACGTAGTATTTTACTGTAAGATAAATATCCTAATTACAAGTTTGCTAGAAATGTACTTTTCCTCGTAACGGGCGCCAATGTACAGATTACTTTGGCAAACCTTTTAGCACTCAACAGTGGCGACAGAGGTTCGAATTATTTTTACGTCCTCTTATATTTTATTTTCACTTTTTGCTGGCATGCAGATTTTTCTAGATTTTGTGCAACGATAGCATGCAGATTCATAATGATACGCGTGAAATATTATTCTTTATGAACCGTGAATGCAAAAGTTCGTATAGAGAGGTTTGTATCAACTAACCGCAGTTAATATTTGATTCTGCCGTTAGGCATTTGTGTGCTAGCATTCTACAGAAGTTGGTTAAACTCGGACAGTGGGGACTTTTCCCTTACAAAATCTGTAGAAGGTGCATTTATTAGGGAGTCCTTTGTGGTTCTCTTCAGAATGTCTTGCTTCTTTTAGAATAGCAAATAAAAATAAAATCCAGCGGTATCAGAAGCTTACCATACAGTTTTAAGCATTCTAATTTATAAGTCTCCGGGTGAGCTGTGATCGTTTTCTTGCTGGCAGCCGTTCAATGCCACTCCCAAGCGATTTTTTCACATGAAAACTTGCTCTCGCGTCCCGTGACCCAGATACCGCGTCTCTGCGACCTCCTCGCAGCTCGAAATCCCACGAACCGTTAAAAAGGCATGATCAAAACTGCGAGAAGATACTGGAACGAGAGAGAGGGAGAGAGAGAGAGAGGGGGGAGGGAGAGAGGAGCCCGCCAGAGGTTCGGAAGGAAGCGGAAGCATAGCTCCGAGGGGGTGACTTCTCGCGGTGAAACGGTAAGCCGTTCGCAATTCGAGTGGTGGAAAAGAAGAAGAAGAAGAGGAGGAGGAGAGGGGAAACAAGTCTCTCTCGATACGGGTAATCGTAAACCGAGGAACACCTCTTCCGCTCCGCCCGAAAAACCAAAACACAAATAATCACGGCTGCCACCAGAGAGAAAGAGAGGGAGAGACAGAGAGAAATGGAGAGAATAGATAGAGCGAGACAGGGGAATGGGAGAGAAGCGGTGGCTTGGATGCGATGAAAGGAGAGGCTGCTCCCATCGGGCTACTTAAACGAGCAGAAAGAAAAAGGGGTGGGATCCGGGAGTGTGAAGCTATCTGCATGTGAATGGGACAATGGTAATTGGGGATGCACCGTTAGAGGATATTAGAGGTAACAGGCGACTCGATCCCCGATTCCCGTTGGACTTTTATGCAACCACGTGAAACAGCATCTCCGGAACGCCGGCGGAGTCACGTTCCTTCTGGCTAGCGGGTTCTTCTCTTCCGTTCGTTCGTTCGTTCGTCCGTTTCCCTTTGTGTGTACGTGCAGGTTCCACATCCGTGTGTGCAAACGGTGGATCCGTGGCAACCTCAAAAGCCTGATACCACTCGAGAGGAACTACGGTATTACCTGCTCATGTGACCCATCTGTTATTTGCCAGACTCGCTCCAGTCCTGCCTGCGACGCACGCTCGCCAGAATGGAGACCCCGGTTAGCGTACGGTACATCTATTACAACCAGACCGCCTGATCCGAATGCTTTATAGCGATTGATAGCGATATGACAAGTGGAGGATCGCGATCCAGCCGCATCGCGACGGACCACCGATTGTTTCCCTTCCTTCGATTTATCTGCAAACCGTCTCGCTCCCTTTTCCCTTTTCCGCAGAAGTTGCTATACAGGTTGTTCCAGTGTATGTGTCGTTAAGGATACGTTTATATTCGAACTGCGACAAACTGTGATGAGATACTTAATATTAATTTTAACGATTAATTAAAACAGTGCCGTCTGTTGTTCATTCTCGTTCTCTACCTGTCCGTAATACAGTAAAGACACGTGCGATAAGTAATTTGTATCCTGAATACAAAATGTATCATTGTGGAGCAATGCCAAAGCCGTCAGGTTTCCTCAAGAACTCGATCAAGGCGATGATGAGGACGTAGAAATGTATTTCTATTGTTTTATATCGCACGTGTTCAAAGCAGGGAACAGAGCAAGTAGAGTCCACGGAAGAGACCACGCTTGCTTCGATGCTTAAACATCGGTTATAAACGAATAGAATTTTACCTCGATCCAAGAGAAGGGAACAACATTCGTGTTTAGTCGATTCTGTTTGAAATCTTCGCGAGGCAGACTCGTTGTAGCACGGAAAGGGGTTGAATCGGAAAAATAAAATTTTCCGTGTTCCCGGGAAGACGTATGTCGGTCGCAAAGAGAGGAAAAGAGACGGGGAGTGCACCGAAATTTCGGTGCCGCCTCACCTCGCGTCCAATTCCCTAAAAAGCGACCGGGGAGTTTTCAATTCGCCGGGCGAGCCGGTGAACGGAAACGCATCCGTTCCGCGCTCGTCTCGCAACGACGCCATTTGTCACTTAAATCGTGCTCTCGAGGAGAAACGATGATTTCCGTCCTCGAAGGCGTATTACTTTAACATTCGGAGAGAGAGAGACAGAGAGAGAGAGAGAGAGAGAGAGAGAGAGAGAGAGAGAGAGAGAGAGAGAGAGAGAGAGAGAGAAGAGTGTGCGCGGGCCAGCCCCCATTATGGGGGGCCATCGCCTCGAACTGCGTCTCGTTACCGCCGCCAATAAAACATCCTCGGGCAAACAAACAAACAAACGATCGTTCGGAGCGCGAACGAGGAATGCGCCGGTTCGATCACCGTCGCGGAAAACTGGAACGAACTGCCTTGGAACTCGTTTTTCCCTTCTTTCTCCTTCTCCTTCCCTCTCCGTTTCTTTCTCCGCGGCCCAAATAAACGGGGCTTTTCGTTACGCAGCGGCGGTGACGCGCGCGTTAACCCTCTGTGTGTGACTCAACCGGGGGAGAAGAAGCTCGTATTTATTGGAATCCTCGGAAGAATCTCGGACGGTCTAGGAGAACGGGTCGCCACGGATAGACACGGTCGGAGGGTTTTCTTTGAAATCAGTTTTTAATTTTGTTCTCGCGACAAGATCGCGAAGGATCTCGGAGGATCGCGAGGGATCGCGTTCGAGTGGATAGGAGGGGGTGAGAGACCCTCGATAGGGTTGAGTGGGACGAACGAGTTTGCGGAGCCGTGTGCCCGCGGAGAAAGGAATTCAAAGTCGGACTTATACGGCCGTGGTCGTCCGAGGGTTAATTTATGCGCGAAACGCGGGAGTATTTCGGGGAGAATGGTGGCCATGTTGGTTTCGACGTGTCCGTCAAGGCATTCCCCTTTCGCATCACGCGAGAGAGACTCTTTCTCGATCTTCCACCCCGAGCCCCACTTTCTTGCCCGCGGACACACGTGTGAGAGCGAGCGGGCGCGCACTCGCACTCACACTGGCACACACGGACGAAAAACGACGTGTGCTTTCTACCCCGTCTCGCGAGGGCGCATGCTGCACTGCGCACAACCCCCACCATCCCCATCCCACCTATCCACCTACTCTACCCTCGGCTCTCTCTCTTTGCACCCCCCTGCAACCCCTTCGGCTGTTCGTGCAGCCCGCCATGCAACCCCCCCAGGAGGCGACTCTTATTATTTCCATTTTTCCAATTCGGTCTGGGGGGCGGGAAACGAGCGTACAACACCCTCCCTTCTGTTCTCTCGCCCCCCTCTACGCCCCCTTTTGCGCCCCCCGTGAGCCGAGAGTCTCCTACCACCCACGAGCCGCGTTCTCCCTCCCTTCGATCCTCCTCACCCCTCTCTCTCTCTCCAGGTGGTCGACCAAAGGAAAAATATCTATATTTATCTGTTTCTTCGCGGGATACGTGGGGTGCCCCTCCACCCCCCGATCCGCCGATCCACCGATCCACCGGCTCCCTGCCCCCGATCCTCCTACGTCAGCCCTCCGCCGCCGCCGCCGCCGCCGCCGCCACTCTCGGCCAGCTTCGTTTTGTTCGTTTCGCCTCTCTCCACCTCCACCTTGGAGTTTCTCGGTCTCCTCCCACCACCCCGTTTCTCGGTCTCTCGCCACCTTTCCGTCTCTCCAGCGAAGCGGCCCCGCGGTGTCTCCGTCCCGCTCGACGCCGCCGCGCCGCTTTCTTTCCTCGTTCCTTTCGGGCTTCTCCTTACCTCCACCCGGCTTGCCGCCCGTACACCCCCGTTTTCCTCCGAACGGCGGGTTGCGGCCGTGAGAGACGGGTATACATGGTGTTCGAGCGGGTGCGAGCGAGACCGAGAGGTTCGAGGGCGGAAACGGCGCGACCGCGGCTGGATCTCGGGAGCAACGGAGAGAGACGCGGGAAAGGAAGTGGAAGACGGAGGGCACACCACGACCACGACGACGGGCTACGACGACGACGACGTCGACGACGACGCCGGCGGCCGCGGCGAAGCGTGCGCGCCTTTCCTTGGCCGGCGGCGCGACAAGGAGGAACGCCAGGAACGGAGGAGGACACCGCGAGCGGGTAGAAAACGGAGCGACCGAGAGAGAGAAGGAACGGCGAGCTTCCGCTTCCTTATGCTCCGCCGCGGACTGCATCAACCAGTCGCGCGGTCGCGCTCACATAAGAAACTGGGATTCGAGAGGCAACCCCCTTCTCGAACCGCGACGCGGTTTCCGTCAGCGGAAGGAACTCGGTGCCCGGGAAGAACGTCGTCGTCGTCGTCGTCGTTGTTCGTGTTCGTCGGGATCGACGAGAGAACTCGTCTTGTCGCGCGCGTTCGTTCGTTCGTTCGTTTGTCCGGCATCGGCATCGGCATCGGTTGGCGTTGCTTCGTTATCTTGCCGCCACCCTCGGGAGTTAATTGACTCGGCGACGCTCGGAACGCGACTAACCAGCCGCTTGCCCCCACTACCCGCGGCGAAGAAGCGCCGCGAGGCTAGCCGAGGCCGCACGGAGACGCGCGAGCGGCCCAAAGGCCCGTCGGTTCGGATCCTGTCGCGTTCCGTCGGGTCCCGCGCGGGCCCAAGCTCGACCAATCGCGTTTCACGACCCCCACCGACGACCACCGACTTCTCGCCACATGAAGAGGGGAGGCCGTAGGGCCTCCTGAACACCCGCTCTCCCGAGCTGCTCCCGTCCAAGAGGAGAAGAGAGACACGCTCGCGGGACCGCGATCCCGATGGAGGCCTAAGGGACATGTTCCTCGACGCGACCAGCCCAGAAGGATGTTCCTCTATCCGTATCGACTTCTTCCTCTCCTTTCGTTTCTTCTTCTCCTTCTCACCGCGCTTCCTCTTCTGCTACCTGGCGACGCCGACGGACGCGTCCGACCAGGCGGGGGAGGATCTACACGGGACCTGTCGACGGTGAGAACGGAATAAAACCGCCCCGCGGTGGATCATTTTTTCGATGTAGTCGCACGCCAATGAGGAGGGGAACAGAGAGAAGGAACGAGATAAGGAGGGCGAACGTCGAACGAGAGAAGCTGTGCTGAAAGAAAGAGAAAGAGAGCAGAGTAGAAGAGGGTAGAGAGAAGAAGCCAACGGAGGGCCGAGAGAAACGATCAACCAAAGTTCCTATTTTTCACGTGTTTTATGCGCAACTTGTCTCTAATCAAGTAGGATCTAAGAAGCGAGAGGATCTCGGAAGGAAGAGGTTCCCGGGGCTAGCTCGCGGGAAGAGGAGGAGAACGCGCGAGAAGAGCGTGTGGCGGCGAGAGCACGCCGGAAACCTCGTGTCCGTGGCACCGGTGACACCCTCCCGCGCTAATTAGCCAGCCAATTAGAAAGGCCGCGGCCATGCGTAATGAGCTGCGCGCGCAAAAGTTCCTAAACGCCACGATGCGATGTTTTTTCCCGTGGACGACGACCGCCTCGTCCCGCCGCGCCGCTGGCGACCACCGATAATATTGATAAGCCTACCGATAAGCCGAGACGGAGAGTAGATAGAGTTAATGACTGAAAAACCGAAAAAGTCGCAGCAACGACGTACAGCCTGATTTTCCGATCGACGGGAAAACACCGTTTCCTCGGAAACGGAAGACAGGGCTCCGACAGTAACGAAACAACGCACCGTGTCTTAGAAACGCGTTCAGGTTCGCAAGGCAATAAAATACCAAACGAATTTAAACCGAGGATAGAGATACTCGGCGTTGTTGATTTTCTCACGGGGTGGGCAGTGGTGCCGGAGAGAGAGAGAGAAAGAGAGAGAGAGGGAGAGGGAGAGAGAGAGAGAGAGGAAAGGAAGCGTGCATTTTTCGGCGTTTCGGCGTCAATCGCGAACCCGATTGCCTTTACGAGCGAGAATTTTGAATCGCGGAGACGTCGTCGAGGGACCCGGTCCCCTTCGAGCCGCTGCCACGTGGCCGCCTCGACTCAAGCAATCCTTCGGTGGTGCGTCGACGGTGTTTTTAAACCTCCTGATACCGATTCAGCCGCGTTAACTACTAACTATAGGAGTTTCAACGGAGAAGAACAGATCTATATACAATATAAATAAAAAAATATATATATATATACATACACACATCTATATTATATATATATACATAAAGAAAAACCGATTGGAAAGCGTATTTAATTCTATATTCCTATACACATGCAAGGAACACATGTACAGGTATTTTAATAAGAGCGACTAGAAGAAAGGACAACAACGATTCGCGAGTCTGATATATAATATCGAAGCCGTGCAGTCGAGTAAACATGTCCACGATGAGTGTCGTGTCGAACTCGTCGGTCGAGGTCGACTCGGACTCCTCGAACGACATCTCGAGCAAGGACGAAGGACCAGCCGAGCAGAAGTTCATCCTGCGGAACGAGCTGTACAACAGCCTTCTGGCGAGCGCTCTCGGCAAGACCGTGCTCAACAGGCACCTCAACTTCAAGGAGCAGGGGATTAATTTTAATCTGGCCAATCTGAAGGATAACCTGAACGCGCTCGGCGCCCTTAAGGAGCTGAAGGATCTCAAGGGATTGACCGTAAGCAGCGTGCCAGCCTTCCCGAGGAACCTCGCTCTGCACCGGGAAGATCACGATGAGGTCAGACCTCGCGACACCTTCTAACCCCCATTTGACCTCCTTGCATCCGCAACAATTAAAACTTCTTCGACGTTTACAATCCCCCCAGAGACAGTTTCTATTTGTTTGCATTTCTACGTTCTCAACGATGGACAAATAGCATAGACAGATAGCAGAGAAATTGATTCTTATTCCAGTTCCGTAAGGCAAGGGGTTGACTTTCTATCTTTCTCTCTCTCTTTCTCGCATTTCATTTCATAAATGAATCTTTGTTTCGTATCTCAGAATTATTGAAATTATAAAAACGTTTTCGTAGGAAATGACTGAATTGACTTCTTTATTTAAGCACAAAGTTTAAGTAAACTCAATCTTCTTACTTCTACATGTTTTTGAGAGTTGGCGTCTACCGAATGCTGGAGGGTCGCAAGAGAGTCCTGTCAGCATGATAGATCTTAACATTTCAATTTTTATCTGATTTACCGCGTTACTTTGATTCGATGCAATTTCTGAGACTGCTATATAGGCACTGAAAGTGTTAAAGTAAAAGCTTCCGGTGGAGTCTGCGAACTCGAGAACCAGATTCTCCGGTTGCTAACAGGTTGTAGGCGCGAATCAAGCGCTCGGAAATTTTTCCAATTAACGTTCGGGAGAGGGCAGAGAGACCGGCGGCTGTGTTTCGAGTCGGAGACGGTTCCATTATTTTCAAGTTTTTCCCGTGGTCCCGGAGTTATCGGGATCAGCCGGCGAGCCCCGAACAATGGTCGAGAAGCTAGGAGCTTTCACGGGGAACGGCCTCCTGCTCGAAGCCGTTTCGAAACCGGAGCATCAAGATCAATAATCCCCCAAAAGAATCCGCGTCTTCACTGACCTACCCTCTTCCGGACTTCCCCGGCGCGCGACCCTCGGAAGAGGAAGAAAACATATTCGTCGAATTTATGCCATCGCGGAACGATCGTACGAGAAACCACCCCCTCGAGCAAACAAGCCAATTCCCTGGGAGTAAAAGGGGCGCTAGTGGAAAATCGGAAAATAGAAAAAATTATTTACGACTCGTGGAACGGCGAAAATATTGTCTAGATCGCGCGCAGCGGATGGCAAGGGAAAGATTTAGGATGTGCGCGCGGTAGACTCGCGGAAAAACGCGGAAGATAGCGAAAATGATTGGAGTAGTAATATTTACGAGTGCTGGAATAACGAAAATATTATCTGGATCGTGCGAGCAACGGGGAGAGAGTAAGAAGTCGAGCGTCGGGAAAATAGTTTCGGTGATGGAACATGGCTCGCAGGGCCAGTCGCGAGACGGTCTGTGTGTAAGTTGTCGGTTAAAAAGTTAGCGGATACTTAAGTGCGACGAGTTTTCGCGTAATGGGAGCCTGGAACGGGGGTAAAGAGTCTGCGGGAGCGAACGGCGCAGGATCCCGGCTGGCTCGAAGGAAATCCTGTTTGCTTGACAATTACTTTTTGTTTCGCCGGTAAATCCAGTCTTCGACTTTCGAACTACTTTGTCCGTTCGTTCTCGCCTTTGTTTCTTCTTGTTCCTCTACTCTCTTCCACGTCTGCCGCTGCTCCGCGTCAGTGTTCGTTGAATTTGAATGTAAATTGAAATGTAAATCTCGGTTTGAGTTCGAACGGGACCGCCGCGCCGCGTCACGCCGCGGTAACGAAATCTTGCCCTACAAGTACTTTCCCAACATTTATTAAATACTTTAGCCCCGAACTTTCTGCATAGTTTTCGAGCCCCGGCTTTCTCCGTTCCCCTCCGCGTTGCTCTCTCCCGCTCGGTCGTTCTTTCTCGGGGCTCTTCACTCTCCATTCAAGTCGAGCGCAAACAAACGAGCCGCGTTTAAAATCCTTGGAGAGAACACCGCGGATTTTCTTGGCCGGCGCATTTTTCCGCGGCTTAATTCATTAATTTCTCGCAACGACGCCGCCGCCGCTCCGGCTCCTCGACTTCCTGTTGCTTCCTTTTGCTTCTGACCGAGTTATCGCCACGAGGCAACTTTTCTTGGCACGTTCGCGGTTCGAGCTCGGCTTAGTTGATTCCGCGACACGGCTTGACCCGAATTCGTGACGCACTCTCTCTCTCTCTCTCTCTGTCTCTACAACCCTCTCCTCATCCCCCGAAACTCTTCTTCGATCCCCCAATAATTCTCCACTCGTCTAATTTTCCACGGAACCCTCCCCTAATTCCCCTGTAGCTTTCCTATTTTCCGGTGCTTCGATCGTCTTGGAATCCTCCTGCAGTTCTGCAATAGCCATTTAATCCTTTGCTGTTCTAATTTTCTGCAAAATCCTCCTTCGATCTCCTAATATTTTTTTCAATTTTCTTTCCATCCCTACTCTAATCTTCCAACAATAACGATTCGTCGAATACGTTCATTTTTAGACTGTGTAGTTCGGGAGTGCAGAACGATTAAAAGAATTTTAAAATATGGATGTTTTATTTCTAGGTTATTGAAACGATTAAGGAAGGAAATCTCTACTCGGTTCCTTCGTTTCTTGCAAACGGTTAATTCCCGGCTTCTTTAACTGTTAACTGATTCAATTCTCTAATCGCTTTCCCTCCTTCTCAATTTCCACCCTGAACTCATTGCAAAAGCATTTAGTCTCGGAAGTGTCGACCAGTAATATCCGTGCATTTAAAACCCCGAAACAGACAGTAATGCGACGATCAAAGTGTATTTATACTCGTGGACATAGAATCGAGACAAGACATGAATAAACGCGTCTATTGGCAATTTTCTAGAGTAGACTTTCATTAGCCTCGCATCGATCTTCTCCGGCAAGAGGGGGTTAGCTCCGTGTTCTTCGCATGTTCCCGGCAGGCCCGCCAGAGACAGAGGAACGAATTAAAAGCTTCTGCAGTTAACAAAAATCGATCCCCTTTGAGCCGGAGCCGAGCTTTTGTTGCACCGCGGAAAGAACCGGAGAAGGGTAGGCGCGCAACGACACGCGGGAACACAGGCCCAGTCCGAGACCGTGTAATTAAGTGCGAGGCAATAATGAAACGCATCATCCCCACCCCTCTCACGTTCAAGAAATAACAACCCTCCGAGCCCGTCAAAGGAGGGGATGATTCTTTGCGCCGCCAAGCAATCCGACCTGCAGTTTCTAACGAGCTTTCTCACGATGCGTACTGCGAGATCAATTAACAGCCGGGCTCCGCTAATTACCAGCCCATGGGGTTGCTCCGGAAATCCTCTTACTCCCGGCGCCTGGCCATCCTCTCAATCGCTAACCGTTCCTTTTTAACCTCTCTCCTAACCGACGTCTGCTCTACAATCTTTCCAAACATTTGCCAAAAATTCCGAGGCGTTCAATAATCATTTTTAAAGTTTCGAAAATTTTCCAAGCATTACACAACAATTTCAGAGCATTTTGTAACTCATTACTGGACTACGAATCGATATGCAACCTTCAAGCTTTTAAAGTCATTGAAGAAGGAAGGAAATTTCTCCTTGGCTCCTAGGAGAAATCTTGCAATTTTTATTTTGCATATTAATTCGCAGGCCTTACATTTTAAAGGGTTGAAACAGTATCTTTTTACCGACGATTTTTGTGAATTGTGATTCGTTTTTTTTTTCAAGTTAAACATATTGCGTGATCAACTGTGACAAGACGAACAAATGTTCGAAACTTTGGGTCAACATTTGGAAGCATTTACAATTGAAACACATTCTCCAACCCTGAAGTAATTCGAAACAGCTGTCCGGTTTCGCATCGATAATTTTCCAGTTCTTTCTCGGGAGTTGTTTAAACGGCGGACGAGGGCTCGATATAAAATTGAAGGCATCGGCAGTGAAGGGGTAAATTGACGCGGGACGTTTAGTTATTCAAGGCGTGTTAATGAATGGTCCATCGCGGCGATCGCGGGGAACGTTTGACACAGGCCGGACAGGCGAATATCATTTTCGTTATTTTTATTCCGGCGCGGACAGGGACCGGTAATGCCGGCTCGTGTTCGACGACGTATCGATTCGCCATCGGCTGACATTTCTCTTCTTTCTCCGTGGGCCATGAATTTCTTACGACGCCTCCGCGACCGATCGATACTGTCTGATACCGTGTCGCGCAATTATACCTACACGAATTTGCCGATTTTATTCTCGAGCCTGCGTCTCGAACTTTTTCTTCCTATCCAGCCCCGTCGATAGATCCGTTCTGGTCGCCCGTTCGACGTTTTGCCTCGACGACTCGTCACTCGTATCGACTTTTGTCTTTCATTCTAAATAAACTTTTCGTCGGAGAAAATCCTCTCCTGTTTGCCTCCACGGGAAAACTTATTTCGGATCGAGAGGCGCCGGTCTTTGTTTTAAGGGATGAAGCCTTGCTACTCTAAATCTGAGAATTTCTCACGGCAATGTAATGAAAGAAATAAAAAATCTATTTACAGGTCTTTATTATACGGACTTTGGAGTGTAGAACAAAATTTATTTATAATAATTTTATTATAAAACTACGGCGCTACAGATCCGCAAACTTCTTTTCATTCCGCGGCTGGAACGATAACTCTAGAAATCAACTCCAGAAATTTAAAAAAAAACCAACATTTTTTAAAATTAATCTACATTCCGAAAGCTAGAGAAGTACGTACAGATAAAATTTGTCCAAATTAAACTTGTTTTTCGTAGGGCTGTAGGGTCCAAAATAAATAAAAATAGCCGGCTCCGAGCATCGACGTCGTGCCGCAATTAAAAAGGCTGAGCTTTCTGATTTTCCTGAATTATGCGCGAGAAATCCTTAATTTCTCCGCATCGCCGCGCGTCGGACCCTGGAATTTATAGCCGATCGGGCCGTGTCAGTTTTTAGTTTAATCGCGGCATCGCGACCGAAATGATAGACCGCGGGGTTCCGGTGAAAAACGTCATGGAAACGGGGCCGGGTTTGTAATTTCCCAGATTACACGTGCACCCGAGCAATCTCCTTCCGTTGAAATTGGCGGCTGCACGGCAACAATGTGTCTCAAATTGACGCTAGTCGCTGCCATGCGCGGCCGGTTAACACGGTAGCCGAGAGAGATTAAGAGTCGTGAACGGGGCTGGCTCCTCGAGTCTTTTCGATCTTATAGGGAACTGCCAAGTTGCGGGGGTAATTTGCAAGAGCCTGCGAGTCCACCCGAAGCTCGAAAACACAGGCTCGACAGCCCCAGGGGCCCGTGGCATCGAAGATTCCACGGATTCCTGCTCCCGGTTGAAATACGATACGATAAATCGGTCGTAAGCCCCGAGAGGCTATTAACACGCCGGGAAATTAATTGAATAATTGATTAAATCGCTACCGCGAATATCGAGATCTCGTTCCTCTACATTGTCGCGCTGCTTAAAGCTGGTTTGAAACGAATTTCTGCCGGTTCGAATTTAGAGAACGGAAAAACGTGGAAACGGCTCGACGATGAAAACGCGGGTTCGTTCGGCGAACTAAATTTACCGATTTCGATCAATTTGTTTACCCGGGCTCGCTTTGATGTTGCTCATGCAACAAAGTCACTCGCATTCCCGGGACTAAGTGGCAAGCGTGAACGCGGCTTAAACCGTTCAGGTGTTCAGGCGCCACGCTCGCTGATTTATCGATCAATTTATTAATGGGTCAGCTCTTCTCGTGCGTTCGATCATGAATATCGGATGAAGCAGCCCGGTCGGCCGAGAGCGAGCCTCATAATTACGGTGATTAATGCCCCGGGTCCGTATTAATCGCCGCCCGAGGCTTATTTTCGAAATTGTCCGCGCGCGGAAAAATCGAAAAGCCTGCCACTTGTTGTTGCTCGGCTGTGTAATTTCGTCCCGGACCGCTTTGTGCAACACTGTTGCCGGCATAGCACGACGCGCGATCTCTCGGAATTCGTTTAATCGACAGTTCGAAAACGGTCCTCCGCACACACACACACATACAGGTACACGCATGCGCGCACACACACAGCCAGTGGAAATAATTATTCGAACTCGAAACCTCGAGTAACTACGATAAACCGCGCGCGAATCGGAGATCCGCGACAGATCTCGTTAATTCTCCGACTTCAAAACAGGGAACTTCGATTATTCCCTGTATTATTAACACCGGCGTTTTACGAACGGCAATTTCGCGGTATCGTTTCATAAGCGGCTGTTAATCGATATTGACGCAAACGTGATTAAGCGAAATCGATCCTCGTTGACAATGTTGCTAACTTTTAATTTTTCAATGGACCGTCCTGTTGTTGGCTGCATCTGTGAACGCGGGATTCGCTGATCACTCTTCCTCTCGTTTAGCGGCAATTTGTTGGATAATTCTTCAGTTCGACCAGGGCTCGGGTTGAACAAATTTAGTGATTCGTTCGTACTCCGACTCTTCCTCAAAATGATAATAAAAATGGGTTCGTTACAACTTCTAAGTAGAATTAATCCTTTGCACTCGTCTCTCTTTTTGAAAAAAAAAACATCGCATATCTACACAGAAACTCAAGTGTTCCTTTTCATTATTTTACATTTTATTTGAAGCGTTACTCACTGCTCTACGGATAAATGTATTCGGGTGGCTAATAAATAGACTGCGGATCTTTTTATGCGAAATAAAAATTGTTGGCTTCAATTGCAAAAACCTTTCTTTCCTCATTAACAATCTTAACACTTTATCTTTCGAAAGCCTGATAAAACTACGCCAACTCTTTTTTGTCATAAGTCTAACGATACACGATCTGACAAAGGTCTCAAAGGATTAATGGCCTATTTGGTGAGATTGTGTGTGACTTAAGCTAATTTGGTGGATCTTTTTGTTACAGAAGGCGTCTTTCGCGTGGTCCGAAGGTGGCGAGGAGGGTGGCGGCGGTGGCGGGGGTGGTGGAGGAGGTGGAGGAGGCGGAGGTGGTGGAACAGGAGGTGCAGGAACGGGAACCACGGGTCCAGCAGCCACCGGGGGCGGTGGACTGGCCCATTGGGTCAGCGTGATGGCAGAGCACATCCACAACCCCCATTCTGCGACCGGGGTTGGGGGTGTTCATCATCAACAGCAATCGCCGCCTCAACCACCCTATCCGTGGAACAACGGCCTCTCCAGTGATGTGAGTCTCTACAACCCTTCTGTATAACATCGGTTATCGCGGATCGCTGCGTGTCTCATCCACAGAAACGTATAACAAATGGGATGAAAAATGCGACACAAATATGTCAGTTAAAAATATTCGCTATACTCCTTAATCCTCCGGTTAAAAATGTTTCACTGCTTCACAACTTAAAGATCTTTTCTGTAAACCTAAGAAGTACGGGAAATAAGTCGTCAAGGGGTGGTAGGAGCTGTTAGGGACCAGTGCGTTGAATATCAAACGATCTCCCAAAAAAAACTCTCTCCCAACGGACGTCCCCCGAAGACGAATAAAAAACGACAGAAGACATTAAACGACGGATGCTGCGTCAACGGAAGATGCCGTTAGTCGCGTCCCGAAATGCGCGAAAAAAAAAGGATCCGTCAGTTTTTTCGCTAGCGAACGGGTTGTATCCCCGTTTCGATTTTGTTTTCCGCTTTATACCCCCTCCCCTCTATCTCACCCCTGTTGTCTCCGCGCGCGGGAATCCTGCATAATTTCAACCAGGCTGGATTAGAGGAGGAAGCGGTGAAAGTGAAAGGACTCGGAAGGAAGACAAAGAGACCGATGGGACCAGCGGAAAAAAAAAATTACCGTGTACCAGTGGAGGGGCGAGAGAGCTGGAAAGGGTTGAAGATCCTCTTTGCATACTCCTCGCTCCGCCCCGAGCCGCGGGAAAAAAACAAACAGACGGAAGCGCGAAAAAAATTTTCAGAACCTCCGGGTGGGGGTTGATTTGAATACGCGCGGAACCCGGTTGGGAAACTCTTCCCTTATGGCGCAATGGCATCCTCGGCATTTTTTTGACGTGGTAGATTTTTTGTCGTTGACAACAATTCTGTAGGTAAAATTCATTGTGATGAATTTTTCAACCCCTCGTAATTCCACAAAGCTCCACAAATTTAGTCATTGTAGCTCGATATATAAATTGGAAAATTTCATTTGAAACGAGAAAATAAGAGATTTCAAATTTTCAAAGCTTCTACTGAAAAATTTAATTTCGAACCATCCTTCCTGTACTGTGAATATTTCGAAGATGTCTTCGAAGATTTTAGAGGCCCTCCACAATCGATATCCGAAGGGATGACTCGTAGATTCTCGCAATAATTCATTACTGCACCGCGCGAGATCTCAACAACCAGCCCTTTTGTGCAACTCGGAGATTCCAGAGCCCTCTTTCTGTGAACGTCTGGAAAACAAACACCGTGGATTCACAACGGCAGCAACGAAAAGCCACAACGTCCCTGTGCGCCTTGACAATCGCGACAATCAAAAACTACCCCCTCCATCGCGAGACAATGGCCTTGGAACAACGGTGCCTCTTGCCGTGACACGTCGCAAGGTGCTACGACTCGCATCCTCGAATTCGAATGACCGCTCAGTGAGTCGGGGAAAGGGATGAAGAGACAGGGGATAGGAGGGCGCTTCCGTGGGCCCCGGAGGATCAGCCGGTTCCTTTTTTTTTTTGTCTAGGCCTGTCTAGGCGCCCGCAGGACTCTGTCGAGAGGCCTCCAGGAAAAAACAAGGAGCCACGACAATGAGGGAACGATTTAAATAATCCGCGGCATGCAAATGCCCGGTAGATTCTCACGGGACGGGCCCACGGAGCGAGCCCTGTGGCCCGTGGTCACGGGTGGGGGGTTGATCCACCGAGAGAAACAGGAAGACACCAACCGAAGACAATCGCGCAATCTGCATACGGGTGCTGGCAACCCTTTGCGACGCGTTCTAGGGATGATCGACGGTTTCGAGCAAGAATTTAATTGAGGGTTCAGACCGCGATCTTCTTTCGATCTAGGTCCACTGGAAATGCACCCGTAACTGACTAGGCAACTGTCTCTGAAAGATGAGAATCTCGAGATCGAACGTTACAACTACCTTATACGACGGATTAAACATACGTAAGCTCGTTGACATTATTGAACGAAGTAAGAAATTTCTGCTCGGTTCCTCTCAAATATTTGTAATTGCGGCAAATAATTTTTGTTTTGCATAAAAATCTATTAACCAGAAATAGTGGTGTGCAACCACAGATTTAAAAGATTTTGTTTGCGATCTTCGTTCCGAGTCTGCTCGATATTACAGGATAAGGGGATGAAGTATGTCTTCGTCATAGGTATTGACTAATCGTTTATCGAATCGTTAATTCTTTTTTGTGACACGTACGAAGTACATTTACACGATATTGCCCTCTCGACTTTTTTTTTCATCGAAAAGTCAGAAGGCTGAAAGCGACCCTGAATGTTCGAGTTCAAATAACACGACCCTCGCAAAGAGCGGCGTCCCTTGTTGTGGTATTAGAAAATGTCAGCGTTGAAAAAAGATGATTTTGCCCGGTAAAAACTATCTTCCTGGTACTAAAAAGTGTAGAGGGTGCAAGTAGGGCAAACCGAGGACCCCGATATAGTCCAAGGCCACTCGCAGTGCCCCGAGCGAGTCTTCCGAGGGGGTTGCAAAGGAGTCGTACCCCTGTAAACACGTTTTCGGATGTTGTAATCTGTCGCCGGTTTCGCCCAGCGGGTGGTCAACCCTTTCTCCGTGCTTTTTTACGCCTGCCCGACCTTAATCCCTTAAAACGCTTAGAGCAGCTCTTTAGGATAATTTCGCGACTGAGTAGGGAAGGGAGGGACGGATGGTTTCAGCCCGGAGGTGAAGATGCAAAACACCTTGGAAAACACCGGCCCCGAAGCGACTAACTGGAATCCAGTGTGCCGCGTGAGATTCCGGCGCAAAAGGAAACTACCCTTACGAAGATTATGCAAAGGAAGAGTTTTCCACCCCTTTGGCTCCGGTTCTCCTCTTCGTCCCCCCTTTGTCACGGTGCCGGGACGAAAATTAAAATAATGGCCCTCCGTGCCGAACCCTGCTGCCAATTTCTCTCTCTCTCTCTCTCTCTCTCTCTCTCTCTCTCTCTCTCTCTCTCTCTCTCTCTCTCTCTCTCTCTCTCTGCGACGTCTTCTACCCCCTCCGCGCGTTTCTCCACCGATAGAATTTTTTCCCTGGATTTTTTTGCTCGCGGAGCAACGGATGCAAATCGTGCAACGGCATTTTTGTCTCTGCGCTACGTGAGACAAAAAAAAGCGAGCCCAGGGGAGAGACTTATTGTCTCGATGACGACGGGAACGAACGAGAGGGGATGATCGTCGAGCAACCCCTTCGTCCTCGATCTGGATCGGCTAATGAATTTTCGGCGTAACGTATCGCGCATAGATCGCTATAGACCGGGCAACCGGTCGCAATTTTTTTCACGAATTTTTTTGCATGCTTGTTACATTGTGCCAGCGGGAGCTAACGGTTGTTCCGGTTCTCCGTGCAACTTTTTCCACGCGCTTTTTTTTTTTAGGGGATCGGGGTTACGCAGTCAACTCCCGAGTTCACCGGATTTCCCGCGAGGGGCGGCTTATTACTCTCCTCTAATTTCGAGACTCGACCGTGAATAACTCGTTTAATTTATCGGAGATTATTTAATTGAATCCGATGGGCGGAGCCGGCGAGGATAGACTCTAGCTATCGTTTTCATCGTTTCTTTTTTCTGTCTCGACAACTTTTTCCTGTCGAATAGAAATGTCGTAGACGAATCGAAAATGCTTTCCCCGAAGGAATTCCTCGCCTGGAAACGCCGCAGCCTGCAGCGTTTTGCGTCTCCCGCGATTCTAGCCGAGCGATTCTGGTCGAGGAAAAAAGAAAATGGCGGAGAGAAGAAACTGAAAGGGACATCACCGAGAAATCGTTCCGCCTGGGCGGTCGCCGAACGATCCGAGAACGAAATCGCGGGAAAAAGGGCCATAACTCTGTCCCGGGCCCAAATGTTGTGACACCGGCGCCGTAAAGGGGTTGCCCGATGCGACTTCGCCTTTGTCTCTGCTGCAACCCCCGTTCGGACGACCTCCGATGGCTGGCCACGGGGGGTTGTCTCCGATGAAGGGGTCTTAACTCAAAAATTGCTGCCCGTGAAATTTCTTCGGCTGGGAATCGTAATTTTCAATGCTGATCTCGATCGAGAGCAAACGTTTCGCAGCAGTGAAGTTGCAATTGCAACTACAACAATTATTTGGTATATTATATGGGACAGGATGAGCATCTTCCAAGGCAATCTTGTCGCTGGTTGAGTAGGAAGCATACCAGAACACTATAAAAATAAATAAAAATTGTCTGATTACACGAAATAGAAATTAAACAGAAAATTTGTTCTTTCTTAAATAATGTTAATAGTTTGAAAATATTATTTTGCCATCCTTAAATTCTTTCTATCTTCCCGCAGTCCAAATATTGTAAACATTTTATAGAGAGGGTCCGCAGTCGTGCCTCCTTTGCCATTTCGAACTACTTAAAAATAGTAATAGTTTTGGTCGAAAACGACCCGGTACGTGGATAGGGAGTTAATATCCCTTGCATACGGATGTCTACTAACCGCCGATACGGTCCAGGATCAGCCCCCGTAAAAAAAAGAGTTCGTCATCGCGCGGAGATGAAAAAGCTTTCACCGTTATCCCCGAAGACGTGACCAAGAGTGCCGTTAGACGGGAAAAAAATGTTAGCACCCATGAAAGACGCGGCCCCGGAACGTTTCTTCCGGAGATTACATGTCCCGGCTCTCGAAGAACCGAGAGGAGAGGGGAGTGGAGAAGAGTAAAAAGTTGGCCGGTTGCTAGGGGTGCGTTGAACGAGAGGGAGAGGGGTGCGTATGCAGATCGTCGTGAAAGTGGAGTACAAAGGGCCCATAGTCTCACGCTATTGTGGCCCAGGTAAGATAAAGGTGCGCCGGGCCTCGGGCCGTCCCCCCCCCCCCCCCGAATACATACCCGGGGACCCTGTCCTCTTTCGATGTCTCTTTAATTTTTATTAATGACGGCGAATTTGAATTTCTGCATCGGTGATATGGGAACGACGCCTCTCAGACGACGACGCGTACGTGACTCGGACGGATCTCTTCGCCGAACGATGATCATCGATCATAATTATCCGGGACGGGTTAACTGTGTCGTGCTCGATCGGGATCGAAGGGTTGGTTCGCCGGGAACACGGAGGAAACGAGGGCGACGGAGAATTTTTCTAAATCGACGGTAATTGATCGGAGAAATTTGGTCCCTGGGGTAGGTCGGGGGTGGATTTAAAATATCGGGTTGTTAACACATTCGAGCAGGCTCCTGTCGATTATTTTTACTCGTTGGGTTGGCAATTGTAAACGTTTCGAAGGAACAACCGAATTGAGTTGCCGATCGTTGATCGAAGGAATTGAGACATCCAAAATCCAGACATTTTTTCCACCCTAAAATTCTTGTATTTCTTTATTTTGTTTTGTGCATATGAAATCGAGCAATTAGTGAAGCAATTTTTTAATTTTTAGCAATTCATTCCGTACAAGTGAATTCGGCAAGGTAACGGTTTGTTTTTAAGAAACGAATAAATATGTTAAAGTAAAACATTAGGCTTTTTACTGTATTTTGTGGAAAATGCCACATCCTAGGAATATTGGGAAATACCCGATTCCCCTTGGTTTTTGACAACGTTTTCTTATGCTCAAATATATTTCTTCCACCGTCTTCGTATACAGGGTCATCCGTTTTTAAACGGCCAAACGTCAACCAGCTATAGAGGACCCCAAATGAAACAACTTTCACCCCTAACACTTTTTTTGATTTGGTCTTGATTTTTAGATAATTGCAAAAACCCGTCATTTTTTGCGTTCACTTAAGATTAAATATATTAGGACTGCAATTATGTGTCTTGATGATTTTTCCTTTGTTTGGTTTAAAATAAATAGGGGCATCTTTTTTATTCAGTCAACTTTTTTGTATGACCTTTGGATCTTGGTTTTTTTTTACATGGGGCACGCCGTGGATGAAAGTTGTTCCATTTGGGGTCCTCTATAGCTGGTTGACGTTTGGCCGTTTAAAAACGGATGACCCTGTATAATTCTTTTCACATAACCTCTCAACAAAATAGAGTCCGGAACATTTCCCGAAGTAGCTCGAGAGCGAGTGAAAGGATGAACAAACGGAGAACGCAGGCAGATCTCGAATAGATAACATTTGATCGCTCGGAGCTTTTGTAATTTATTTCGCTAGCAAGAAAAGACCGAGGATAATTTTAATCGAAAGATTGAAGCTAACCAGATTGCGGATCGCGTACAATTTCGATTGTCGGCGTCGACGGACTGTTAAAAATGGTTGTTGCTCTCACGTCGCGGCGTGCCACGGAGTTCCAGCATGGCGGGGCAGTCTGCTAGACGGGGGGAGGGGGAGGGGGAAGAATCTAATTAATGCATTCCGTGTTGTCAGCTCGTTAAAGTGGCGCGTAGAAACGCGTGTCGCGAAGAAACAGTAGATTCAGTGTTTTAGACGGCCACGTGTTTTTTAATGACGAGTAACAGACGCCGTGGCATTTCGTGGCGGGTCGATCGAAGGGGGCTCAGTGTGTCTCCCAGTGCTTTTTCGACGAACAAAGCGCCTCAGAGTCTCTCTCTCTTTCTCTCTTTCTCTCTCCTGTCTCTCATTCGGAGGAGAACGCTCAGAGAAACAAAAAAATCCACGTTGTCCCGGCTCCGCCGATTTAATTCCGGCGGAAAAAATTCCCCCGCGAAAAGTTTGGAAACTGTCCGGGAAAGCAAACTGCGATCCGCGCGAGGAAGAGAAAGAAACCGTGGTTTCGGTTCTTCTTTTTCTTCTTCGTCTTTTCTTCTTCTGCGGAGCGGAAAAAGTTGGTCAAAAAGCTCCGGAGCTTCACGCTACATTCCATACCGATTCAATCGGATAACACATTCCTACGGAATCGTATGTTTTAAGACTTTCCCGGCGGAGAGAAGGGGGGGGGGGGAGAAACGATAAGAAAAAGTTACGCGGAAGGATGTCGAATTAAATTGAAAAGACTGTCCGCAGGGTAGCAGCAACACC
Organism: Halictus rubicundus; assembly: GCF_050948215.1. NCBI lineage: Eukaryota > Metazoa > Arthropoda > Insecta > Hymenoptera > Halictidae > Halictus > Halictus rubicundus. Next base: position 3,519,634 of record NC_135149.1, on the reverse strand, counting down.
GGTCGCGAAACTGTCGAAAATTTTTCGGGGAGATACGTGCGGGGGGTGGACACACGCGCGCGCGCGCGCGCGTTCACGGAAAGTTACGCGATTAAACTTTCAACTACTTCCGCACGTCACAATCGAGATTCCCGGAAGTTCCGGTAAGACTTTCCGGGGAACTTCGGGACCGAAGGAAAATCCCGAAAGTTCGACTACTGAAAGGGATTTCCAGCGCGTCCGTAACGTCTCTCCCTCTCGGTCTCTCTCTCTCTCTCTCTTTCTCTCTTTTCCTCTCTCGTTCCCCGTTTCCCTTGGTCCATTCCCGCGCCGATCGAATCGACGTGTCCCGAACGCAAGCGCTGCTTATTTCTGTCTCCTCGGTTTCGCGAATTCCTGGCCCGGGGAACGACAGCGAGGCTCGCAGCGAAATTGCGAATATCGGAATCGATGTTTAAGCCAGACGCACAAACGCATCGGGGAACGGCAACCGGGGGAAATTGGATAGGAACACGCGCCCCCAGGAAATATCGAATCCGAAGCCCTCCGAGTGTTGCATCCCGAAATTTCGCCGGCTGCATCTTTCGTCAACGTTCCATTCGCGGACCCTCGATTTTTCCGAAAACAATTCGCAGTTTTAAACATTGCAGAAAGCGTCGACGTCGATCCTCAAAATAACTCGATTCTCCTCCGTCTGGACAGATTAACACGGTTCTCCTTTCATCGGCAGTTTCATTTTAAAACTCTCGTGTCAATACCCGGCTAATTGCTATAGATTTTTGCTTTCTTAATCCTAGATAATTAAATTATGTGTGGAGATTACAATGCCAGATAAAATCCCAAATACAACTGAATTCTTTTTCTGTTCTTTCATGCGTCTCTCGCGCCACCGAATTAAAAAACGAGGGGTGGATCGAGGGTTGAATCGTTGACGCTCGGGCCGGTAGAGGAAACTTTTGTCACCTAAATGACAGTTGGCAAGTTTCTCCGCGGGCCCACGAATTCGGTCGCGCCAATTAAAAGGAAATAGAAGCAATTATGCGAGGAGAGTCCTCATCGACTTTGTAGCAGCGTCTAAGAGGGTCAAGAGCGAGCTGTTTGTCGCGAAGAAAAGGGAAATCGCGGCGAAGGAGTCTCCTCGACAGAAATAACACAGGGAGAATGTGGCGAGCACTTTCTCCGGAGAAATTTTCCCTCGTTTTTCCGTTCGCGTGTTCGCCGCTTAATGAAGAATACAGGGGACGGAACGTGGTAGAGTAGCGAATGGAATAGCGGCTGGAAGACGCGAGGAGGAGCGTGTAGAAAGAATCGAGGAGAGAGGGAGAGGGAGAGAGAGAGAGAGAGAGAGAGAGAGAGAGAGAGAGAGAGAGAGAGAGAGAAAAAACCTGTCCGTGGAAATATCGGAATCGATATTTGACCCCCGGCGGCGACGGAGGAAGACGGGAAATGGAAGAAAACTCAACCAGGCGCCGGACCGGCCTTTGAAGAGCCGTAGCTACCAATGTTGCCGCCATCTTTCCGATATTTGATGGATCTCGGGAGAGAAAGAGGACCGGCTTCTTCCATCTGTCGCGCGATATTGAAGATCCGACGAAAGGGGTAGAGCCGGAGGATGGGGGTTGAGGGATGAACAGGGACGCGGACGTCTCCTCGGGATATTTACGTAATTAAATATGCGAGGAAACTGTTCTCTGCTGCACGCGTTTCAAGGCCTCCATTGGAACTGCGAAAAATGTCCAGAGCATTTTCTACGCCGTTCCGTCGTCTTATTTATTTATCTACGCGGCGAAAGTATTACACGGAGAGTTGCAAAACTTCAGCGAGGAGTGAAACTGGAAAGAATCGTGGAAAAATTATGCCCACCGTGGTTGAGGGATTTTTAGATAATGCTATTCTTGGGAATAGGATTGCACGGGAAGAAGGGATGAATTAATTGGATGTTTCCCGGAAGTTAAAAATGTAGCTGGTGTTATTTTATTAGAATGATTGACCGGTGATCGATTCTGTTGGTTACCCATCTCAAACTTCTTAATTCGATTAGAGATATTATTCCCGGTAGAGTGGAATTAGAAAACTCAATCTGGGACATATATGCCCGTTCGGAGGAACGAGTGACGACGGAAGGGTTGGAATCGAGTGGGAAGATTTAAAACAGGCTCGCGGATCGCACCAATTTACTATTTCCAGAAATGTTCGACAGAACTTGATCGGGACGCTCAATTCTCTAGGAAAATTTCTTCGCGGTTTAGTAGTAGCAAGCAGACTGTAGATTGTATGCAATTATGATAAAAATAGGTAGGTACGGTTTAACACTAAACCTACCACCGCCAGTCAAAATGACCGGTTTCAGGTTTTTTATTTTACAATTACTGAAATTATAAAGATGCTTTCGCGGGAAATGATTAAATAAATATATTTGGTAGAGCGTGTATTATAATACGAACCGCACAAAATCCAAATAAATTGGATCTCAGCATTCGTATAAGACAACATGTATCAGTTACTTTTAAGGCTCGGCGGGTTTAGTGTTGAAACAGTGAAAAGATTGTGAGAGTTTAGAGACAGCAATGTACTATTTTGAACTTGGTCAAGAAAGTCAGTAAAGAAAGAACTTTTTACATGGCCCCTGTTTCTTCTAATCGATGCAGAACATTTTCACTTCTTCTAAAGGTCCGCAGTCTAATATTGAGTACGATAGATGTAGCGTGCCTTCACCCCCTGATGCAGCAATGCTTGCGAAACGTTGGGAAAATAATTCCACTAGAACTCGTTTTGCGACCGTGAACAGCGCGAACTGTATAAAATAGTTGATTTTAGGATTAAAACGCGGTTGGACCAAAGGCGAGGATAGTTCGTTGAACCGTTCGGAAGGGGTCCAGGTTGAATTTCTCGAGGCGCGACGCGGTGCGGAGCGGCGGTGGAGGCGATCGACGGTCGCGTAATTCTGCGGCAGGAACCGCTCCATAAAACGCAGCCCGATGCGCCGGAAAAAATAATGTTTTCCCGGGGCGTCGAGTCGCCGGCGAAAAAAAGGCCGGCGAAAGAAAAAGGCGAAACCGAGGAGGAGGAGAGGAGACCGGGAGCACGGTGGGGCTGGAACGACTGACGAAGATCGATATCTCGAAAAAAGAATGTCGGCGAGAGAAAAAAGGAGCTGCAATTTAGCGGCAGAATGAACCTCGGAGGGTCATAGTTACCCGTTGCCGGACTTTATGGATTAAACGAGGAAAACCGGTGGGAAAAGAGGGGCGATAAAGAAAATCCGCGGACGGCGCGAACAACGGGGAAATCCTTGGCGACATTCGCATAAACGATCTTCGGATAAAAGGGAACGACGAAAAAACTTGAAACACACTGGGAAGATTAAAAAACGTCGCCGTAAGATTGCGTTCCCATGGAAACGAGGAGAAATTGTTTTTCCGTCCGATCGTCGATGGCGATGGCGATGTTAACGCGATAGTCGGTCAGTTTGGATTCCTCTCTCTCTCTCTCTCTCTCTCTCTCTCTCTCTCTCTCTCTCTCTCTCCTCTCTCGCGCGCTGGCTCTCTTTCAGTCTCTCCTCGGCGCTACGGAGCCGGCGGATATTTTTATAAAATTATTCGAAGCCCGAGGCGTCCTCTATCTCGCCGCTAGTTTGATGGAAACAGGAAAAAGGGAGGAAAAGGGCGGCACTCGCGGAAATAGGGAAAAAGCGGGGGGCGAGGAAGGAAGCAGTGGGGCCAGAGGGGATGGAAGAAAAAGAAAAACCGGCCACGGGATCGATATTGAACCCCCTCCCGGAAAAAAAGAAGGGCGGGAAAGAACGAAGGTACAAAGAGGAAGAAGCCGAGAGAGATGGGGCTTTGAGGAAGGACGGTGGCTCGCGATAAAAAGCAAGATTTTCAATATGTTGCGGAAATATCGACGAACCCCGCTCGTGTCCGCTGCGCTGCGCCGCGCCGCGCCGTCTTCTTCGACCGAACCACGGACTCGTCCGACGTGGCTTTTTCGCGTTTTATGCGATCGTTGCACCCGGCCTAAGCTCCCTCCAATCCGACGACGCTTGTTCTCGAACCTGCAAACAATCTTATAAACAGTTTCCAGCAGGATCCGCGAGAGAATCGCGCTGTTAATTACTCGTCGGCGCTCTCTCGCCCGAAGAAATGAACGAATTCCAGTCGCAAAATTTCCCTTCGATTTTTCGCTTGTCCGCTTCAATGACGCCGCTCGCGCAGTTTTGCAAGAAAATTCCTGCAAATTAGTCTCTCTCGGCTTGGAGCAGACCCCCGGGGAATAATGTTGATTCTAATTAGGTACGAGACGATCGTTTGCTTAGAGGATTCCTGCCTGGCGTCTTTACAGCTATTCGATACGTAGATTTTATCCCAAGTCGGGGAATCCATTTTCGTCACGAATTCTTGCGACCCACAAAGCGATTTTTTTGAATTAAAATTCCTGCAAAGTTAGTCTCTCGGGTCAGAGCATTCTCCGGGGGAAAAATGTCGATTTTCACCAGGTTTAAGACAATCGTTTGCACACAGCATTCCGGTGACTTCACACCTATTAAATACATAGCGAGGGTGCGTAGACTTTACGCGAATTCGATGTCGAATTCGTTTTCGTCACAGATTCTCGCGACCCGCGAGAAGATTTCCTTCAACTTTTCACCTGTCTACATCAACGGCAACGCTATTTTGCAAAAGATGATACGCAAAACACCCTCGGATCCCAAGGAAAAAATGTAGATTTTATCCACGTTCTAGACGATCGTCTCTCCACGGTGTATTCCTTCGCCTCTGCAAGCGGGGAACGAGAGGAATGGAAGACGGGGTGGGTGTCGAAGAGATTTTTATTAAGGAACGTTTCGTCTGGGCCAACGAAACCGTAGGGATAAAGGGTGTGAGATGGGAGAAAAGAGAGAGAGAGAGAGAGAGAGGGTGGAAGGGGTTCGGGTACGGGCAAAAGGCGGAATAAACGGCGAACGCGAAGGAATCGCGAGAAAATTCGTCGCTCACCCCCTCCGGGTGACCGATGAGCGCACCCCGGCACGCTAGATCGAGAAATATAACTTCTTTCGGTGGGAGGAACAGTGGGCGGTGGTACGGGGTTCGGAGGTGGGAGGGGGGCGGTGGCACGAGAGTGGTACGGGGTAGGCGGGGGTGAAAGAAAGAACTCCTGGAAATGACGCTCGCACGGACGTTGAAAAAAAAGGACGAAGAAATATCAGGATCGATATTCGACCCGGAAAAAGGAGCAGCGCTCTGCGCCTGGAGGGGTGCGGGGGTGGTGGGCGAGCGAAAGGGGGGCCGCGGGGCGGTTGCGAGGGGGGCGGAAGAGAAAAGTGAGAAAAAGGAAGCGGCGTGTGCACCCGGAGAACCCCGGGCTGCACTTTGAAGGAACGTACAATGGCGAGGCGTTCTCTTTCCTAATATTTACAGGAACGGTCGAGTCGAGTACCGGCAATTCCACCCCTTTCCGTAACTCCTTCTGCCACCCCCTTCTTCCTCGATATCATAATAAATGCTACTGCCGCTGTCGAACCGCCGCGCCCCCCCCCCCTATTCATTTCTACATATCCTCTCAGCGAGACCGTTTCCTCTTAATTTTTCATCTCGGCTTCGCCGATCCTCGGACGTGACCGCGGCATAATAAAACAATCGGAATAATCGTGTGCGTTCTCCTCGACAAACGGGAGCACCGTGTTCAACCAGGAATTGCTCGGGAAACGGTCCAGCTAATCGTCGCGCTGTAACCGAACGGGAACGCGCGACCTTTGACTTTACTTTATATCTTCTTGAATCCAAGCTCGTTTCGTTGATAAATCCTCGAGGAATGTGATTTTTTTAAATTTAATTTTGTGTTACCCTTTCAATGTACACTTCTCGAAAATGTTTTTGCGAATCGTGATCTTTGGAGAAGGATTCCCGATTGAGATCTTTGCATCGTTCTCCTGCAGGACGATATATTCTTCATATCTGGTGGAGCTCGGTAATCGTTGGGAGTTATTACACGCTATTATCAGCCCCCCGTCGGCATCGGGATACAGTTTCTCGCCGGGGTTGCGCAGGTATCGGCGTGTCGACCCTTCGAGCCATCTAATATCGATTCGATGATCCACGATCGATCACCCGGGTCTACGAGCCTGTTTTTTAATGTTCGTCTCTTTTGCCGGGGCGACGATTCGCAAAAGTGTCCTGCGCGGCGTCCCCGGGGACAGATTGATCGGGGGAAGCCCAGTGAAAATGAGCGATCGACGGGCCTCGAGGACGACCGTGATCGACGCATTAATCTTCGTTGATCTCTCTCGCTTCTCGACACGGCTAAGTGTTCTAAATATTCCGACATCTGCGTCGAGAGATTTATCGTGACGCTGGCGCCGCGAGCGGAGAACTCGAGCGAAAGGGAGTCGAGAAAAAAAAAGGCGACAGACCTATCCGAGAGGATTAAGGGAACGCGCGTTTCTTCGAGTGATCGTCGAAGATTTTTCTGGATTTTTTCGAGATTGGGAGATTCAAGAATTTTCGGTCCTTTACCGGTCTGAAAACGTTGACCGATTTCGGCCGAGTTCCCGTTCGAGTTGCATCGTCGATGCGACCTGACCGCGGCAGGTGCGTAAATCGCGGCCGAGCAGGTGAGCGGTGATCCAGTGGATCGCAGAAAAATCGACAATGGGCCCTTCGAACGTACCGACTCCCGGAACACCAGCGAAACGCGACCCTCCATTCGTTTTCTCCTGTTTCCCGAGACGAGTACGATAGATCGGAGAAAACCGAACGAACGCCGGCAACGAGCACGGTTTTCGGGAACGGGATCGTAACTGGTTCGCAACCCGTCCATCCCGGGGATACTTCGCGTTCCCTGGATAGCCGAGAGACTCTTCCTTCTTTTTCCGCCGCCTCTGACGAACGTATCGATTCCCCGAATAATTTATTTGCACCATTAATTTCGGAACCTGAGAAAAGTTGCTCATTGTTCGCGCGGGATTGTATTGTGGCCGGGATAACAATGTGATTTCAATATCCATTCTCTCGCATCACTATAATTCAATAATGAATGGAGGGATCCGTCGACGGTGCACGGAGGAGCGCAAAAATTGTCGATCGCCGGAAATCGCGATGGAGACATTGTTCCGCGCCGGTACGCGCATCGTCTAATTGTATTATCATCTTCCGAGTTGAATCGACTTACCGCTGACACTCGATCGCAGTGTTAACCGCGTTTGTATGCACGCTAGAAAAATATTATTTAACACTCGTCGACGGAAGTTTCGACGTGCTTCTGCTCCCGAGTTGCAAACAACGGGGATGAAATTAGACCTTTATTAGATGGAATACGAAAGATTTTCACCTGGAGAAGCGATCTAGGCGGTGCACGAGGGTTGAAGAGAGGACGATCAGCCTTCAAACGGAAGCCACCCCTTTCAGGAGCCGTTCAACCCTTGTGTCCCATGGAAATTCGGACGGTCGGATCGACGTCGTCTCGCGGAGCAATTTACACACCGGGAACACGGTATTTACATGCTATAGACGAGCCATTATGCGCGAAGAGGAACATTCGAGCGTTCGAGAGGATCTTCGGGGAAGACCGGGGCCGCGGAGCTACTTGAAAACGTCGATGGCCCCGTATCGCAAAGACGTCATCGCGAGCATTAGAAGGCTGGAATCAGCGTGTCGCACTCGAAGAGCCACCGCGATCCTCGAGGGCTCTCTCGAAGGGCCGGCTCTCTGGGAGAATTTCACGAAACAACCGGCCCTCTGTGCTCTCTCCGACGTCTCGCCCCCTCCTCTAGCTCCCGAGCGGGGGAAGAGGGCCACTTTTGTTGCTCGTTTCCTCGGTCGAGTGCTCGATTCACTTGTTGGGCCAATTCTCCGGTTTTCGTCGCGCTCCTCATCTTCCTGTTCGACCTGCGACCGATTGGAATCGCCAATTTATTCGCCGAAACGCTGCCGCGAATTTCCCCGATGCTCCGACAAATTCCTGAAACCCTCATGGAAAATAGAAAATCATCGTACAATATGCCTTCCCAATAGTTTCAATCCAGATTCAAATCGGAGAATCGTGAGGTCAAGTGAATTACCTCCTTGCCTCGTAACAATTGCCGTTCGAAGAAAAACAGGTTAAAGTGTATTTCTCTTTTTAATAATTTTTAGTAAGTCAAACACGATACGACAGCATCGTTAAACTCTTCTAAGATCCGTAGTCGACTCGTGACACCTATTTTTCAGTTATTGATATTAAACTATTCACAGAATCTATCAAAGAAATTAAGTGGTGCAAGAAGGCAACGATACGGTACACAAAGCGTTGATTATTATACGAAATTTAGAAGTTAAATTGTTGTTCTATTCCGTTGTACACGCAGCCTAGATTCGGAAAATAGCAACGAGGAGGTTGAGCGAACAATAACAGAATTGAATAACGCAACGAGAGAATTATTAGCGGTCGAGGTTTATCTTGGGATCGAGTTGCCAGGATAAATAGGATCGAAGGGAACGGTGCAGAGCGGTGCAATGATAAAGTTACAGAACGGTTATGCACCGAGAAGTTTGTGAAGTTGGCTAAACGAGGCCCGGGGCAGCGGGATTCTCTGTGCACCGCGTGTCCCCTATTTTCGGGGGTGTTTTTGTTGCCTTCTGTCGCTGAGTGCTCGCCGGTGCCAAGTACCACTTCCTAGCCAGGAAGAGTCCTCTCGAGATGTCTGCTCTCTTCTGGATACCTTAAATTAGGGAGAGTAATGGCCCTGGCGGTTGAGAGTTTTCGAAGCGAATCGTTCCCGCGACTCTCTTCGACGAAACTTGCGTCCCTGGCTGGCAAACGGGACAGAGTCCTTTATCCACCACCATTCGGACGGAAAAACCTACCGAGGCTGTAAATTCGGTCGACAAATCGTGCGTTTATCCTATTGGTAATGTCGAAATTTCAAGAAAATTTTCATCTCGTTAAGCGCGTCCCCTTTAACGCGTTGTGCGCCACGCCAATGCCCATAAAAGTCGCACGAGATAAAAACGGTGATTTTTAACATTCTCACAAATAGTAGAGCCTAATAAAATAATATGGTTTACTTAATAGATTGTAAGAGAAATTGATCTTCAGGGTTGGTAAAAAAAATTGTGTCCGTCATAACATATGACCGACGTGGCACTCGAAATAAAAATAATTATAAAATTATTGTTGGCGGTGAGAGTGTTAAGCTTGTTGCGCGATCTGCGGTCTGAAAATAGCAAAGTGGCCGACGAACGACGCAAACGAAGCGTCGAATCAACCTCTCTTTGTGGAGACAGCAATAAAAGTCGACGGCGCAGCCACCCCCGTCATTCATCCCTCGAATTATAAACGGAATTATCTCGGCGAGACAAGCTCGATAGAGTAATTTCAGTCAGAAAGCGGGCCGGAGACTCGTATTTCTCCGTCACGTTCCGGAGGGGGTTGAAGCGCCGGGGGTGAGATTCTCGCGGACGATTCCTCGTTTTACGTCTCTACCACCCTCCCACCCTCGGTCCTGTTCCCGTAGCCGTAGCCGTAGCCGTAGCCGTTCTCGTTCCCGTTCCAGGCCGAGCATCGGCTCGTCTGGATGCACGGGATCCAGAGCCACGGGAAGGAAATAAAGGCGACCGTGGGCCCGGGGGTGCGCGGGGGTGCGCGGAACCGGCTGAGCCACCCCTTTCGAACAGGTCTCGCGCTGAGTGCGCCGGTAAAACAGCCCCTTAAAATGGTTTTACTGCCGTGCACGGGGCGCAACGACGTCTAGACGGCAGGGCCGTAAAGTTTGACCTACTCACCCCGACCACGGCCGGAAGAAGGGCGTCGGACGATCCCCCGCCACCCCCGCAGCCGAGGGAGTACGAGGGAATACGAGGGAATACCGTCCCTTAACCTGCACGTCGCGGACCTTGAAAACTGGGCCAAAGGGCTCCAAGCTGCTTCGTCTCTCTTTATCTCTCTACGTCGACTTCTCGTCGTTTAGGGTCGCGTTGACAGCAGCTTCCCTTACGCAGGGTGTTTTCCACCCTCAGTCGCGAATTGTTGCGAAACTCTCTTATATGTTTATCGTGTGTCTTTATAGTACGACAATGAATGTACTTATTATCTTTTCTGTTTTAAATATCTTCTAATTGTTGGACACTTTTTATTTATGCGATTGCAAATGTTGGAAATGTTTTCCGTATTGTTCTCTCCGCTGCTACACATGTAGCGTTTCTATACGGGAATTTTTCAAAATACATTAAATTTGTATAATTCGTTAAGACATCTCTCTGAAAATTGTTCGAAACGTTGAAAAATTCCTCTTCGCGCGGGAGGATCGGTTTCGACCGTATTCAGCAGGTTTGCTCGCACAACCGACCGGAACAAAAGGGCTCGGTTTTTTCGAGCGGCGGCTGCTGTTATCGTTCTTTCTTGTTTGTCTTGAAATTCGGTGTTTTCGCGATTGGTGAAATTTCGGGAACATTTGAAAAATTATTGACGCGATCGAATAACGGCGCGCGCGTTGCAGTGTGCAAATTGTAATCAAACTCTTTCAATATCCGGTCCCAGGTTTGAACGGTAGCGTAACGAAAATTTCTTCCCAATATTCGCTCTCCTCGGCGTGTTACGGTGAAATAATATTTGCCGCGGCCTCGCGCGCAATTTTCCTGTTATTTTTTATTACTTTTGCATTATTTTTGACGTAGCCGGGGAAACCGTGATACGAACGGAATACGAGAACGCGCGCTCGCGGAAAATGAACGAAAGTAATTGTTGATTAGAATCGGTTCGATCGAGCGGAGAAAAAATTCCGAGGGTTTCTCGATTCGACTCGAATTCTGAGCAGCCGGCCTCGATCGGCGGATCTCGGACCTTGAAAACTGGGGCAAAAGGTTGCCGGCAACCCCCTCGGCTTCGCTGAAGGGTCGTAACATCGCGGGGGTGCTCGACCCTTCGAGGAATTCCACTTCCGACCGCCAGTATCTTTATCGGGAAATGGATTACGAGAGGTACCTTAAACCTTCCGTTTTTCTCGTCCATTTTCCACGGGATTGTTATTAAAAAATTCAAACCCGTAGCAAACACTCGCGCTGCCGCTGTGGCCGCGCCGTTTTCCCGTGGCTGCGCAGCAGGCGTTCTCTGTTTTTCGCTGGAAAACAGCGATAGATTTACTAGTCGAAAACGAAAACAGGATTGTAATTTTCGCGAGCGTTTGTTGAACCAATGATTCTGATAACTGATTGATAAGGCAAACACCGGGCCGAGGGACTTACAAGGTAATTGAACGAATTTGTAATTCCGGCGAATGTTTGCCCACCTCCGAAAATTATTCGATTACATTTTGTAATTTTTTGCTCGGACCGATTGTTATGCAGGAAACGTTGTTTGCACGCGTTCGACGAGCTTGTGTTTGATCTCCTCTCATTTTTTGAATAAACTTTGCTGCATCGTGACTCGGAGGCTGTGGGTTTTTAATAGAAAATCGCGTGGAAAATAACGACGATGCCCCGAAGAAGAATTAGAAGAAGAACAAAGTCGCGTCGAAGGGACAAGGATGTACGCAAGAAACAGACTCGAGAAGGTTGAATGAATCTCCGCGAGTTCCTTAACCCGGCCGCCATTGACCTTCGAAACTGGGCTGTAGGGTTTCCTTTCCCTATCGCAGCTCTTACGTAGGGTCGTAACGTCGAAGGGGTGTTCAACCCTTCGAGGAATGTCGCTCGAGACGTCTCGGGATATTTCTATCGGATTACGATTTAAAGGGAATCCCCGTCGAAATTCAAACGCGACAACCCTCTAACCCCAAGGAATTTCCCTTTGATCCCGAACCGATTCGCGAAACTCCGCGGTTCGCGAATTCCGCGACTGGAAGAATTAAAACGACGTTTCCCGCTGACTTCTGCTTCCGACTTCATTTTCCGAAAGCTGGGAATTAAATAGGTCGATGCGCATCGAATTTTCTTGCTCTGCCGATCAACGAAAGATGAAATCGGATTTGCTATGAATATACACCTTAAAATTAGTTAAAATTCAGAAATAGACTTCTTAAAGCAAGATCGATTGCAGACGCTATTAAAGAATTCACCTTGTCTGAATACACAGATCTACTTTACAGTATGACGGCCGTACTCGTTTCTTAATCGACAGACCGAATTAATTTTGGCGGAGCGTATTCCGAGCAATAAACAATACATGGATTCGTTCCGGATGTACCGCGCTGATAAACCTCCGGCGCTCGGAGACGGGATTTCGCTCGAATATTAGCAAACATTCGAAGGCGGGGAATTTATTTTCGTTTCGACGCGGAGATTACATTTACCGGCGAAGCGTACAATAAATAACGTTTTTAAAATGCTCGTAAGAACGTCGTCCGCTGTCGGTTCGGTGTTCCACGTTGACTTTAATCCGCCAGGATGTCCCTCGAATCTGGGGCGAAGGGTTGAATAGCCGGTGGGAGGCCACAACCCTTCAGGAATTTCATTTCAATGCGTCTTCCTCGACTTCTTTTTGCTCTCTTGCCTCTCCCATTGAACGCGGTATCAGAATCCGCCGCAGGAATCGATCGGCCGTACATACATATCCGCGTCCCTTATTTTTTCGACTGCTGCCTGGACCCGGAATTTCAATCCGCCCGGGAGAATCCAGAATCCCGGAAGAAAAAGGACACCCCTGAAAACTTGCCGGGAAACCGGCACGAGTTTTCGGACGGTCGAATATTTCAAAAGTCGCGACTCGAAAATTCGTGGGAGAACTCCCGTGGATCGCGACCACGTTTCTCCGCAATTAACCGGGGCTAGTTTTCGAAAAACGGTTTCGCGCCGCTGTTTCTCTCCCTTTTGAAGGGAGACTCGGTGAAAGGCGTGAAATAAAGCTCTCCGGCGCGCTCGGTTGGCCGGAGATATTCGAAAAGCACAGAGAGCAATTAAAAAGGATGGCGCGGCGCGAGCTTCCGTCGAAGACACGCGATCTCTTTTTCCCGCGGCGAAGGTAGAACGTCGACGATATTAATAATCTCTTTAAATTAATTACGAAACAGCCGGGAGAGAGAGAGAGCCGACGCAGTTTTCTGTAACGAGCCTCAACGGTTGGCGAAAATAGGGCCTAAAAAGGGCGGCGGCTACAGAGGGAAACGAAGCTCGAGAAGTTTCGCCCTTGAGAGGCACGCAAGCCGGAAAACTCGGTCAAACGGAAAGTTGGACCTAAAGGGAGTAGTAACGCGGCCCTTTTTTCAAAACCGTGGGTATAGAGAAGGGGCCGAGGGGGTGGCACAGAGACAGAGAGAGGGAGGGGGGAGAGAGGGAACGTGCGCGCCCACGGGTCGCAGAATTTCCGAGAGAGTTTTGAAGTGTCCATGGACCTTTTAACGTTAATTGCGAACTCTCTCTATCTCGTTCTCCCTCCTTTCCCCTCTTTCTCTCACACTCTCTCTCTCTCTCTCTTCCTCAATCCTTTCCTCTCTTTTCCCCGCGATATTTTTTTTTTCATTTGCTGACGTTGGAACTCGCTCGCTCGCTCGCCCGCTACCCGGCTCGATGTAAACGAAAATTACGCCCTTAGCAGTTTTTCCGTGCACTCGACGCGCGGATTTCCATCCGGCGCGGGCTCGGAAAATTTAAACGAGCCACGGATCCCCTTTGAACGGCCTCGTCGTAATTACTACGGTTTGCCCCACGATTCTGATCCTAAATCTAAGATCGGCCGCCCTCGCTGCCGAGCATACGTTCCCGGGGGTGGGAAAATAGGGCTCCTACTCTCCTCTCTTTCTCGCTCCTCTCACCTTTCGCCGCGGTTTAATTGCGCGAATTACGCCGCCGCGCTGTGCCGTGTCGTTCCGCGCCGTGCCGTGCCGTGCCGTGCCGTGGAATTTAGGCTCGCTACGCTTTGCCGCTACTTATTACACCCATTCTTTCGCGTTTTAAACGCTTTCCCTCCGGCCACCCCCGCTGTTTGTCGAACGCGTTCAATTATCGCGAATCGCGTTGCGCGAATGTTTCTCCTGTTTCGGGCCTCGATGAATCTGCAGAACACCTACCTGCCGTCCGCTTTCGATGATTTTTGTATACGTTGCAGAAATCGATATTTCGAACAATTGAAAATGTTGAGATTCATATTACATCGAGAAATCATCAAAGTCGTAGGACAGGTGTAGGTAGCTGTATTGCAGATTCCGCCTCTAACGCGTGGTGCCGCCCCTTCGAATTTTTTGGGTCGGCGAATTTATAAGGGTGGCTTTTTCCGGATTACTGGGACGCCGGGTTTTCGCCGAAATAAAACGAAAACCCGACGTGCCGCCGCGAACTCGCGGAAAACGAGACCCTCGTCGCGAATTGGTGCGCGAACGGTTGTCAAAATCGTTGATCGCGCCCTAGCTTTCTATTCTCGGCGCTTCGGATCCGTTAGAAAACGGAACCAGGTTTTCTGGAATTAATCTTGTTCAGTATCTCACAGAAATGATTTTTTCAAGCAGTCTGAAGACCCGAGAAACATCTACCATGTACGTACGACGCCGAGATCCGTTTTCCTCGCGGCTGTAATAGTCCGAGGATCCCAAAAATATATATTCAATTATTAGTCCATTAGCCAGCGTTTTATGAAAGCTTCCTGCGACTGTTGATTCCATTAAATTTCAATTTTGACGCTCGTTCGAAAGTCTTTCGGCGGTGCTTTTCGCCTTAGCTCTTACAGGAACAAAAGGGGAGATTATTTCTGCGT